>NW_026887654.1:0-9053 GCF_032173495.1 Musca vetustissima | reverse complement strand
ACTTTCTGAGTTGATTTACGCATGTCCGTCTGTCCGTCCGTCCGTCCGCGTCGTCCGTCTCCGTCTGTCCATGTTAAATTGTAAACAAAGTACAGGTCGCATTTATGATCCGAATTGGATGAAATTTGGCATAGGTCACTTATTTGGCCCAAGGACGAACCCTATTGAAATTGGGAAAAATCGGTTCAGATTTAGATATAGCTCCCATATATATATTTAACCGATTTAATGTAAACAGTCCCTATATAACTTTCGATTTGCACGAAATTTAGTACAGCCTAATCATTTAGGTCTAGAATGATGTCTGCCAAGTTTCGTGAAAATCGGTCCAGATTTAGATATAGCTCCCATATATAGTTTCGTCCGATTTCATGTAAATGGTGCCCCAAAGTCCCTATATATCTTTTGATTTGCACGAAATTTGGCATAACGTACTGAATTAAGCCTAGAGTGATGTCTGCCAAGTTTCGTGAAAATCGGTCCAGATTTAGATATAGCTCCCATATATAGTTTCGTCCGATTTCATGTAAATGGTGCCCCAAAGTCTCTATATATCTTTCGATTTGCACGAAATTTGGCATAACGTACTGAATTGAGTCTAGAATGGTGTCTGCCCAGTTTCAAGAAAATCGGTCCAGATTTAGATATAGCTCCCATATATAGTTTCGTCCGATTTCATGTAAATGGTGCCCCAAAGTCCCTATATATCCTTCGATTTGCACGAAATTTGGCATAACGTACTTAATTGGGCCTAGAATGATGTCTGCCAAGTTTCATGAAAATCGGTCCCGATTTAGATATAGCTCACATATATAGTTTCGTCCGATTTAATGTAAATGGGGCCCCAAAGTCCCTATATATCTTTCGATTAGCACGAAATTTGGTACAGCCTAATCATTTAGGTCTAGAATGATGTCTGCCAAGCTCCGTGAAAATCGGTCAAGATTTAGATATAGCTACCATATATAGTTTCGTCCGATTTCATGTAAATTGTGACCAAAATCCATATATATCTTTCGATTTGCACGAAATTTGGCATAACGTACTGAATTGAGCCTAGAGTTATGTCTGCCAAGTTTCGTGAAAATCAGTCCACGATTTCATGTAAATTGTGCACCAACATCCATATATATCTTTCGATTTGCCCGAAATTTTGCACAACGTACTGAATTGAGCCTAGAGTGATGTCTGCCAAGTTTCGATAAAATCGGTCCATATTTCTATATAGCTCCCACATATAGTTTCGTCCGATTTCATGTAAATGGTTCACCAAAGTCGCTATATATCTTTCGATTTGCACGAAATTTGGCATAACGTACTGAATTGAGCCTAGAGTGATGTCTGCCTTGTTTCGTGAAAATCGGTCCAGATTTAGATATAGCTCCATTTTATTATAGATTGATTTTATGTAATTGACGCACCAAGGAACCAATAGGAACAAAACGTTCTGAAGTTAGTATAACCTAACCTGTGACAAGTTTGTTTGAAATCGCTTAATATGTGGATATAGCTTACATATATTTTTTCGCCCGATATCAAGCAAATTGGGCATCATACTCCTCATGTTAGTCAGATTGACATCAAATTTTGCACAACGTACAAAATTGAGCATAGAATTACGTAGTTGAGTTTTCTAGAAGTACAGACATAGTCAACCGGATGACCTATTTATATTTGTTTGAAGTCGATTTACATACTTTATGGATAGATCTACGTAAATTCACATTTAGATAAATAGCACATATTTTATTTCATCCAATTTCATGCTAATAGTCCTGTTTAATATACCCATAGTGGTGAAGGGTATCATATAGTCGGCCCCGTCCGACTTTACTACTTTCCTTACTGGTTTTTTTTGTAAGTGGTGCACCAAACTCCTAAGGATTGGCCGATTGATACGAAATATTACACAGCGTATTGAGATAGGTCCGTATTAATGTATACGACGTTTTGTGAAAATCGGTTCAGATCCCATATATAGTTTCGTCCGATTTTTGGTAAATAGTGCGCCGAGGAGCCTATGTTTGTTCCATATATACGAGATAAGATTGTGGGTAGCGCTCTGTGCTGCAGCATACCAAATGGTATATGCCACGGTTGCTCAATTTACATATAGGTCCACATACATCATTTTCGTCGATTTCATAAAAATGGTATACAAAAGAATCCGATTGACATACAATTGTTCATAGATTTCAGAATGGTATGTGCATGGGTTTTTTAATTGGTTCAAACTTTTATGTAGATCACACATTTTGGGTAGCTGTTGAGGTGCCTTCTAATTATAGAGGGGCTTTTGAAAAGGCTTTAATATTGGAAGATTTCTTGAAACGGCTTGTTTCTGATTCTATTTATAGAAGACTTTATAAAAAAAAGGGTTATATGTGTAAAGGGACACCTTACAAAACCTTCTACATACAGGAGACGTTTTTAGGAGGCTTTTATTAAACGGAGGTATATGGAATGTGCTTGTATTTATAGCAGATCTATTGACTAAACTTGGATTAATAAAAGTCATCTTGGAATGAACTTGCCTCTACGGATATAAGACCCCTTGGGGAGTTTTTCTTCTTGTGGAAGTCCTCTTCTTTTAAAAACCTTATATATAGAAGGTTGGGGTTGATTTATTGAAGATCTCTATTTGGGTTTCTGTTCAGGCTTTAAAATATTTAACACTTTTCTACACAAGTTCTCTTGAGGATGCTACTATTTATAAAAATTAACTAACTCCAAGGATATTTTTAGCATTTTTTATGTTTTCATCATTATTAAATATATATATATATATATATTGTGAACCGATTTCAATGAGACTTGCCAGAGATTATTTTATATTAACTACAGTTAGTTGTACAAAATTGTGTGTTAACACACATCATTCTAGACCTAATTCATTACGCTATGCTGTGCAAATCGAAAGATATGTATTGACTTTGGTGCACCATTTACATTACATCGTAGGAAAATGTATATGGGAGCTATATCTAAATAATTACGCTATGCCAAATTTCGTGCATATCGAAATATATATAGGGAATTCAATACACCATTTACATTAAATCGGACGAAAATATATATGTGAGCTATATCTAAATCTGGACCGATATTCCGGAAACTCAACACACATCATTCTAGACCTAATTCATTATGCTATGCCAAATTTCGTGCAAATCGAAAGATATATAGGAACTTTGGTACATCATTTACATTAAATCGGACGAAAATATATATGGGAGCTATATCTAAATCTAGACCTATTTTCAGGAAACTTGACACGCATCAGTCTAGACCTAATTCATTACGCTATGCCAAATTTCGTGCAAATGGAAAGATATATGGGGACTTTGGTACACCATTTACAATAAATCCGACAAAAATATATATGGGAGCTATATCTAAATCTGAACCGATTTTCTCAATTTCAATAAGGTTCGTCCTTGGGCCAAATAAGTGACCTATGCCAAATTTCATCCAATTCGAATCATAAATGCGAACGGACATGCGTAAATCGACACATAAAGTGATTCTATGCATATTCTCAAAAGGAACCATGTGCCTATCTCGTTTCCTTTTACCTGTTACAAACATATGCACAACTCCGAAACCAGTCGAACTTTTTATACCATGCACCAGGTAAATTGTATTAAACTTATCTTTAAACATGGTCGGATACTTCATACGGTGACTGTGATATTGTCTGCTGTAGGTTGTTTATTTGAGAGAATGAAAAAAAAAAAACAAATTAAGCGGGGCCTTTGTGTGTGTGAGTGATGGAAAAATCATGAACCTATATTGGAAACTTTTTGGAAAGATGTTTTTTATCTAGATTTCCAATTTATAGCCAATTCATAGTACAGAAAATGATTTGCGTTCAATTTTCTATGAGGGCTATGTCAAAAGATTGACAAAAAACGAAAAAGTCGGCAAAGTTTTTTTTAGACAGTACTTTTTTATGAAACCTTGATCTAGGATGATACTTTTCTGGATATGTGGCAGCTTCCGAATCTAGCATTTTTTATCAACAAAGTTTTGGCAACACTGATTGGTATCAATTTAAAGGTCAAACACTCCTCTGTGATATCCTTATCCGGTCCATGTCCTTCAGGGGTAGATATACATATACGCCATACAATAAAAGTATTGCCGTTTATCATATAGGATCTATATCCGCTAAACATTTGAAGATTTATATTAAAGCGGTTCATGTTCATTCCATGATCAGATCCTCTTCTTCGTGATGTTCGGGTCATAATTGTGTTGTCCAGAGCGATCGGAAAATAGACAAATATAAAAAAACATGCACAAATGTTCTCCATAACTGCGGCCTGTACTGTGTTTACAAATTATAATAGGCAGACGGAGGGTCTTGGACCAATAATTCACTGCGTTACAAACACCTAAGGCCACACAAAGCTATAATACCCTTACAACATGATTGTGTAGGGTTTAAAAAAACTAACTATATTTTTTAAAACTAACTATTTTTATCATGGAAACTTTATAATACCGAAGTTCCATATTTTCGTGACGATTTAATCTTCCCTCCTTTTTGTCGCCACTCTACCACCAATGGTAAAATACTCTCAGTGCAAATACCATAGCAGCATACAATTATAAAAAACTTCTTTCTTTGATAATGTTTAACAATCTACTCAGAAAATAAACTAGAGTAAAGAAGAAGAAGAAGAAGAAAAAAGAAATAATAAGATTTAACACAACGCTATTTACAATTGTGTACAACTATATCTGATTTTCGTATTTATTTCAGTTCCTTTGTTAGAGTGTGAGTATTTTTCACAAAAAAAAACTTTCACAATGCCTTAAAACTTGCAAAAAAGGATGTTGTTACTGCATAGTGAAGTAAGGATCTTTTGAGCAATGAATCTGGGTAATAGGATATAATTCATGATATTCTTTAGTTGAAAAAATTAAAAACATAGTACACAAAATAGAAAAAAGAAGAATATTTAATAATTGATGTAATGCTAAAGGACCATTTTGGTAGTATCTTTGGAACTCCTTGATATATAAATACCAGAACCAATTTGGTATACCGATCGTCACATTTAAAATATTTTTTTTAATCCAATAACCAAACTAAATTTCAACAGCCAATTTTGTATGACCAATTATGTTCACATTCTCTAAACATATGTTTTCAATCTGTAACAATATTTACTGTGTACATTTGGTTTCAAACTATTTTTCTGTGTTTGCCTAGTTGCAACTAGCACGAGGAAAAAACTACAACTTTGCCGCATAATTGGTACGAGATGGCAAAAAAAAACAAATTCAAAATAAACATTTAATGTTTAAATGGAGGCTGTAACTGTAACAGCCGCAACAACAACAATAGCAACACAATGCAATGCAAACAACAATTACTCAAAACACACCAATACAAAACCCAAAACACACATTCGCGACACACCCACCAAAGAGTTGGCGACATGTGTAGTTGGGGCACAACAAAAAAGAAAAATAAACATAAAACAATATTTTAGTTTTATTATTTGCAGCATTGCCTGCAACATGCAATGCAGCAAACGTTTATTGTTGGTACTCTCGAAGCAATCACACGTGTATGGTGGAGGGCCGAAAAACAATTAACAAGGATAAACGTTGGACGGAGGCGATGTTCAAATGTGGTACAAAAACCAGTGAGCGGAGCAGTATAGTCGGACGGGGGCGACCATACGATACCCTACAACCAAGGAACTCTAACCTTCTGCGGATTTTTATTCCGAGCCTGGGCAATATTTCGTGAACATGGAACATTTCAAATGAATACATAAGTACCTGTAAATAATTAAGTGTAACTCCAACATTCGAGTACATACGACAAAATAATTGGTATCAATTTAAAGGTCAACCACTCCGCTTGGATATACTATCAACTTCTCGGGTCTATATCCTTCAGGAGTAAATATATACGCCGTAGAATACAAATTTTGTAATTGTTCACACAAAAGTCAGGGTCCGCTAAATATTGACCGATCTTTATCAAAACAGGCATACTTTTTCTTTGCCACGACCCCTAAATATTAACTGACCTTTACCAAAAGCAATAGGGGTCTTCGTTGGGCAGAACCCATCCTACATGCAAAATGTCGTGAAGATTAGTCCATAACTGCGGCCTGTATCGTGTTTACAAATTATAATGGACGGACACACATTTCTAGATCAACTCAGCAAGTCGAGATATTACGATCGATATACTTAAAGGTGGGTATAGGACCAATAATTCGCGGCGTTTCAAACTCTTGGGGCTGCAAAATGCTATAATACCCCCACAACATAGTTGTGTAGAATATAAAAATCCTCGCCTTGTTGGAGCCTTTAAAAATATGCTTAACAATTCCACGCCTTGTTGGAGCCTTAAAAAAAATATGCTTAAAAAATCCACACCTTGTTGAAGCCTTGAAAAATATGCTTCCATCCACGCCTCATATAGGCCCTGAAAAAATATGCTTCCATCCACGCCTCTTATAGTCTTTTTCAAAAATATTCTTTAAACCAGTGAGCGGAGCAGTATAGTCGAACAGGGCCGACCATACGATACCCTACATAACTTCCATTAAAATTCAACTTTTTGTGGTTCTGTATTCTGAGATTGGGCAATATTTCGCGATATTCGCACTCTTTTGACTGGCTAGAGGTCAGCAAATGTTACTAATAATCAGTACAGCACCTCTAATTACTTGTCCAGATTCCCTTCACAGTGGGTTGTGTTGTGATGTTCGGCTTTCGACTCGAAAAGTACAAATAATAAACTTGTCGGTCCACTTCATCCCAAAAACATTTTCTGATCATCACCTAACATTTTAGGCGCTGTCCTTGACCATAACTGGAACCTCATGGAACATTTCAAAGCGATCAGCGCTATATTTCCGCCCTCCAGTGTGGTAATAGGTTACTAAATAATATATGAGTACGTAAGCACCTGTAAATATATAAGTGTAACTCCCGCATCCGAGCACCTACGACAATATAATTGGTATCAATTTAAAGGTCAACCACTCCTCTTGGATATACTATCAATTTCTCGGGTCTATATCCTTCAATGGTAAATATATACGCTATAAAATACAAATTTTGTAATTTTTCACACAAAAGTTAGGGTCCATTTGAACCGCTAAATACTGACCGATCTTTATCAAAACTGGCATGCTTATTCTTTGGACCGTTCCCCTTCTCCATGCAAAAATCGCGCTGTTTGGGCCATAATTGCCTCCTCTGGAGCGACCAGAAAAACCGACAAAAATAAAGTATTTGGTCCATTTCATCCCCTAAATATTAACCGATATTTTCCAAAAACAATAGGGGTCTTCATTGGCCAGAACCCATCCTACATGCAAAATTTCGTGAAGATTGGTCCATAACTGTGGCCTGTATCGTGTTTACAAATTATAATGGACAGACGGAAACGGACGGACACACATGTCTAGATCGACTCAGCTAGTCGAGATATGACGATCGGTATGCTTAAAGGTGGGTCTAGGACCAATATTTCGCGGCGTTACAAACTTTTGGAGCTGCACAAAGCTATAATACCCTGACAACATAGTTGTGTAGGGTATAAAAATCCACGCCACTTATATTCCTTTTCAAAAATATTCTTTAAAACATCCACGCCCTTAATACGCCACGCCTCTGTTGATGCTTGAAAAAATATTATTTAAAACATCCACGCCTCTGATTGAACTTAAAAAAATATTCTTTAAAACATCCACGCCTCTTATAGTCCTTTTCAAAAATATTCTTTAAAACATTCACGCCTCTTATAGTCCTTTTCAAAAATATTCTTTAAAAACAGCCACGCCTCTTATAGTCCTTTGTGCTCCATGTTACTATACTTATATTCCACACATAGCGATCCTTTTGATTGTGTATAACAACGTTTAAATTAAAATTTTTGCATTTTACAACACTTTAAATTGTTATTGTGTTGCCAAGTCCTTTGCCGTTGTCGTTACTAGGATACTATGGTAGTTTGTCGCGATTTTTTTTTTTTGTTTTGTTGCTGTTGTTTTTATTGTCAGTCGCGTGTGTCTATTCAATTGACTATAAAAGGCGGGAAATGGATCGCCATTTTGTTTTCTCTTGTCATTCGTGGGTATTTGTGTATTGTTGTTTTGTAGGTGTATGTGTGTGTGCGTATTAACGCTTTGTACAAATAGCTTATTTTAATTGAATACAACGACAACAATACCACACCGTGCCAAAAATGCAATGCAATGAAATAAACAGCACATTTCACCGAACACAATACGTTTTGATAAACAATCACGAATTGTTTGACCATATATATGGAATGGGTCTTTTTTGACAAGTGGTAATGGTGGATGTGGCCAGGAGAACATCAGGTTGGGGAATATTGATGGGCATGTTGAAGGATTTTTGTTAGGTATTCTGATATTTTGAGGCCTTTTATTTTCAATAATCATCGAGATCTCCAAAACTCTGTCCAATTGAGACGAAATTTGGCATACCATACCAAATTGAGTTTAGAAAAATGTGTTTAGATTCCGATGTAGATATAGCTCTCATATATGTTTTCAACTGATTTTCTGTAAATTGAGCATCAAATTATCTTGAATTCGAAATAATTATTTCTATTATTTTTTTTTTAATATTTGAACGAACTAATTGAAACATAAATATACGCACATTCATTTGAGCTGCTCAGTGCCGTCAATTGGCAAATTAGTTTCGCAGCATATGTGCACACTTTCCACCTTCATCTCCAGCCCATGACCCTCACCCATGTAAATGTGAAACGAAAGAGAACATTTGCAAATTTCCTGTAAATAGGAGATATAATGCAATGAAAATAAGTTCTTGGAATAATGCGTTGAAATTTAATAAAGCGAAATTCCATTTAAGTTGAAATGCGAAGGAGGAAAGGATTTTTGATTAAAATGAAATATGCATTAGAATTGTCAAAGAAGATCTCTTTCGTGGAATGACATTTCCATGTGACTTCTCCAGTAACAAGTCTTCAATGCCACATTCCAATTGAGTAATTAGCGATATATATGACATATTTAATT
>NW_026887653.1:0-8963 GCF_032173495.1 Musca vetustissima | reverse complement strand
AATCCTAAAATGGAGAGTTTTCAAATACGCATTTAATGCAGACATAACAAAGATGTACCGGCAAATACTTTTGGATCCGACTCAAACTAAATTTCAAAGGATTCTCTTCAGACAAACACCTGAAGACCCAATTGAAGATTATGAGCTGCTGACAGTTAAATTTGGAGTTAATTGCGCACCATATTTGGCACTGAGGACACTTCTAAAACTGGCAGAGGACATAAAGGAGGTGTATCCAAGAGCCGCAAATATACACACGATAGAAGAATCCATAAAAGCCCGCAAGGAATTAACGGTCGCTCTAGCCTCTGCGGGATTTCAACTTATGAAGTGGGCATCGAATGATCACACAATAATAAATGATATTCCACCAGAAGAACTATTACCTCTCAATTGGCTAGACATTTCCGAAGATGCATCCACAAAGACATTGGGAATTCGATGGAATATTTCTGGAGATTTTTTCTCATTCACACCGCCACTAATGGAAAATAAAAATACCTCAACAAAACGAGAAGTTTTATCAACAATAGCCAAGTTGTTTGACCCTTGCTGTTGGCTGGCACCAGTCGTGATTGTAGCCAAGCTAATAATGCAACAAATCTGGCTAGACAAAATTGACTGGGATGATCAATTAAAGCCAGTAACCAGATGAATTGGAACAATTTTGTTAAAAATAGTAAAGAAATCGAATTTTTGAAAGTTTCGAGATGGATACGATTCACTCCAATTGCAAGTCGAGGGTGTTCACCGAGCGATCTAGAGACCCTGGAGCTCTGGTGGCAAGGACCCCAATGACTCAAATTACCCAAGAGTAGTTGGCCATACTCTGAAGTTCAAGATGACACGGTTTTAGAAGCCAAAGCAGTAAAGAACTTGACCCTATTCCGAGAAAGAGATAACCCACTCATCAATTTTTCGTCTCTATCTAAAGTATATCGGTCTCACGCATATGCCTTAAGATTTTGGAAAAATACTGGGGAAAACAGGCAACATTTCCGAACGTCGTCAACAGAACTTTCTGCACCAGAAATTCAGGATGGAAAACGGGCCAGTATAATTCGCACACAGAAGTATTTTTATCCCGAGGAATATGCTTCACTGGAAAATAAGACCCGAATTTCCCCATCCAGCTCACTCTTGACACTTAACCCAAAAGGGATTTATGCGTTCAAATGGCAGATTGGTACAATCACCGGCGCTCACGTACGGTGAACGACACCCTATATTATTACCTCACGGAGCGACACTTAGCAAATTATTAGCAGACTTTACTCACAAAGTCACCCTACATGGAGGTAATCAACTAATGACCCGAGTTTTAAGGGCCGAATTCTGGATATTCGGTCTTCAGTCATTGGTCAAAAAGACTATACGCAATTGCAAGACGTGCATAATTCATAAAAAACGAACCCAGGAGCAAATAATGGCTTCCCTTCCGCCCGAACGCACACTCCTATCTAGACCCTTTACCAATACTGGAGTAGATTTTGCGGGACCCTTCAACATTAAGAATTTTACTGGTCGAACTTGTTTCTTAACAAAAGGTTATGTGTGCCTTTTTGTGTGTTTCGCTACAAAGGCCATACATCTGGAACAAGCAAGCGACTTATCCTCCTACGCATTTCTTGCTCCTTTCTCCAGATTTTTTTGTAGACGTGGATGCCCGTCGACAATCTACTCCGACAATGGAACAAATTTTGTTGGAGCAGTTGATCTGCTCAAGAGGGATCGACTGGCTTTTATGGAAAATCTACAAACCAACACGATTGCAAGCAATTGCCACCAAAATCTCAATTGGAAGTTTATTCCTCCTGGCGCTCCTCATATGGGCGGTTTGTGGGAGGCTGGAGTTAAATCCTTCAAAATTCACTTGCGAAAATGTATGCCGAAAATGAACTTCACATTCGAAGAGTTTGCAACTATTTTGCCCCGAATCGAGGCCTGCTTGAATTATAGACCCCTAAGCCCTTCAAGTGACGACCCCAACGATTTTCCCCAGTGACCCCTGGTCACTTTCTAATCAGCACCTCAATCCTTACTCCACCCGAACCTGACATCTCAGATACTGACATTAGTTTAGTTAATCGTTGGAAACGAC
Organism: Musca vetustissima; assembly: GCF_032173495.1. Classification (NCBI taxonomy): domain Eukaryota; kingdom Metazoa; phylum Arthropoda; class Insecta; order Diptera; family Muscidae; genus Musca; species Musca vetustissima. Next base: position 6,862 of record NW_026887653.1, on the reverse strand, counting down.
TCAAGGTAATTTCTCAGTATTTTTGTAACCGATGGAAACTGGAGTATCTACATGAGCTCCACAGACGCACTAAATGGAAATATGAGAAGGATAACATTAAAGAAGGGGACATAGTGGTGGTAAAAGACAACAGATTAGCTCCTCATGAATGGAAGTTAGGTCGGATTCAAAAAACATACCTAGGAACTGACCAAAACACAAGGATTGTAGACATTCGAACGGTTGGTGGCGAAAGAAGCTGACCAATCTCAAAAATAGTCAAATAGTTCTCCGACTGACTAGTCGGCAGCGTTCGAAAATAAACATTATGGTACCGTTCCTTAGTGTTCTGTACCGTACCAAGGTGGATAGGTACACTAAAATAACGTACTGTACCGGTACACAAACACTAAAAATATTTTTAGCGTTACTGTTCCGGAGCACAACGAAAATCTTAGCGCACCAACTGCGGTACACTAAAAAATCGTAGTGTACCGACAGCGGTACACTAAAAATCGTAGTGTACCAACAGTGGTACACTAAAAAAGCGTAGTGTACCGACTGCGGTACATTAAAAATCGTTGTGTTCCACTGGTCGGAACACTAAAATTTTTAGTGTTCCACTGTTCGGAGCACTAAAAATCGTAGTGTTCCACTGGTCGGAACAATACAAATCGTAGCGTTCCACTTACTTGAACTGTACTGGTAGTGTACCATACACGTCTGTTTTGTTTTTTGAGGTAAAATGAGATCAAATAATAAAAAAATAAAAATGAATATAACTTTATTTACAATTACAAAATGTAGGTATTTTGGCCAGTTTTTGTGACAAAATTATACAGCTTTGGATAACATTTTCATTAATTTACAGGACGAACACGATTTTTCCCATAAAATTAGGAGATCTCCTTGTAAAATGTTAGTATGAAAATTTTTTTCTTAAAAAAATTATACCTGCATCTATGATTCATTCTTTTAGGAAATTTTATCAAAAATATTCAAAATTTGGTGATTGGCACACAATAAACATAATTATTACCTGCTTATTCATGAAAAGAAGTGTACAAGTTACGCGGATATGAAAAAAGTAGTTTTATGATTTTGGGATAAATATTACAAGACCACATACAGGTACCATTTTCATATTTCCGATCAGCGCAATCGATTATATCCCAAAATGCAATTCAATGGAATTTTCAGTTATGAGTTGGCCGCCACTAGACGCCCTTTTTAGTTACAAAATATTTATTATGTTAAACTGTTGATGTTAATATAATATTACTATTTTTTAATAAAATATAAACAAATACAAATATAAAAGATAAAAATATAAATTTTATTCATACAAAAATAAAAGATAAATACATCATTTTGTTTTCCGACAAATGGACACCTATAATTTTAAGTGTTCCGCCAAGTGGATCACTACGATTTTTAGTGTTCCGCCAAATGAAACACTACGATTTTTAGTGTTCCGACCGCGGTACGCTACAATTTTTTAGTGTTCCGACCGCGGTACACTACGATTTTTTAGTGTTCCGACCGCGGTACACTACGATTTTTAGTGCTCCGACCGCGGTACACTACGATTTTTAGTGCTCCGACAGCGGTACACTACGAATTTCGTTGTGCTCCGGAACAGTAACACTAAAATATTTTTTAATGTTTGTGTACCGGAACACTAACGCTAAAATTTTTTTAGTGTTTGTGTTCCTGGTGCGGTACACTACGATAGTGTACCGTTTTTTTGCGAACACTGCTAGTCGGACCCCAATTAAAAGAAGAATTTTGTACTCGCATTCTCTTAATCTTTTCAGACATGGCCGCCTACTTGCCCAATCAAGACTGGAGATTAGCCGAACGCAGCTCCAGCCCGCCACCCTAGCAGAGGGAACAGAAATCCCGAACGTATAGCCAGCAGCCCCACCCGCGATAGACGACCCAGTTCCACGGATCGCCGAAGAAGCCGGTCCAATGCCCGACCCCAGCAACGCCGCGAAAGGCCCAGTTTTTGGCAGTATTCGTGTGGTATATGCCAGGAGGACCATGCGCTGAGCTCCTCCCCCCGCAATCTACTTGAATTAAAATTAGTTAAAATCTAATTGAATTAAAAATACCTACAATCTAATTGAATTAAAAATAACTAAAATCTAACTGAATTAAATAAAAAAACTAAATGAAAAAACCTACTTATAAAATATGAAATTGAAGACTAATTAAAACATAAAAAATCTGTACATATATATATATATATATATAAATAACACAAATCGAAACCAACATACATATATAAGTTAAAACAGAAATGTACATAAAAAACCTAGCCTAAACATAACCACAAATTGAATAAAAACCTAAAATTAATTTTAAAAATTAAACTAAATCTTATAAATTAAAAAAGGCAAGAAAGGTAAAAAGGCGTAAGTGCGAAACACAAGGAATTCATTGACCCTGGAGGATAAGCCAAAGGAGGCAATTTCACCTTGCCACCAGAGCAGCATAAGCCGAGGGTCAAGTTCACATTTACGACTGGTCTTCTTCTAGAAACATCTTGTTGATTTTATCTGGTGATGGTGCAGAACGAACCCGTGTAAAATGACACGTCTTCAATGATTTATTTTTTAAATTCGGGCATTCATTAATTTCTGAATTCCCGATTTACAGTTAGAATTTTTTTAATTTCCATTCAAAAATTGTATTTGGTGTTAATTTCTCTTTTTTGTTTACAATATTCCTTTGTTGTTGTTAGATCTTTACATGACTTTTTATATTCCGTATTTGGTTTTTAGTACTTATTTTTATTTCCTTAGCATAATATCAGGCTGTTTCGCTAATTCATTTGATATAATTTTAGACCTTAAATTACTTCTCGTTTTAAAGCACACTTTTATGCGGTTGTAATTTTTTTAATTATTCGTAATGTCTTGCCTTTTTATAGACCGCAATATGAAAAACGTTAACAAACGACTTATTACGTGTTATATTTGTGATAATTATATACATCTTAAATGTGCCGTGTTTAGTGGTAAGCAGTTTTAATTTAGTACAGGTAAGTCTAAAAGCCTCCGTTGATTTGCTTATTCCAATATGGATAATATAATTCGTGAAAATAATCAATTGCGTGACCCGGTTTCAAATTTAAATTTAGCTACTGAGCTTATATCTGATTCAACTTCTGCATCTACCTCTGGAACCATAAATACATTATCCTTACCTCCTGCTGTTGTCGCTAATGGCCCACCTTTAAATTCTGCAATTGCCTTTAATTTTACTAATTTTAGTACTGGTCCATCCTTTTCAAATCAGTTAATTGTTGTAGCTCTACATAAAACAGTGCTTACTTATAACATCTGAATATTTAAATTTAATTCTTCTCAGCATCGTGATATGGCGTCGTTTAAAATAATATTTCCTAACAAATTGTTAAATTCTATAGTAAAGAATTCGATGATATCTTGGTATATGATATCTAAATTATTCTTTTGTTTTTGTTAGATCCTCTAATAGGATTTCATCCAATTTAGAGGATCATTCTAGAAAGGTTTTTTTTCAGTGATTCCTTTTCTAAAGATATTATTGTTTCTTCTTCGGATCTTGGCGTCATCTTAGATCCGAAACTATGGTTTCATCTGCATATTCATGTGTTAATAAAGCCAACTTGTTATTAGGTTTGATGTTACTAAAAGATTGCCGCTTATTGTTAATTAGTCTTCCAACACTAAAAAAATACGTTTTATGTTAAGAGCATTATATATTATTAATACGTAGCCTGATTGATTCACATTTACTTACGGGAGAAATATTTTTTATGTTACACCTCAACGAACACGCAATTTTTAACTATTGTCGATCGCGAGAATAGTATAAGTAGTGTTATATGTCTAAGTAGTCCATTGCATGCTAGAAAGAATTCCATACGGGGCATGGAAACAGTGAACCTTGGCATTTGAGAAGCAGTTGCCAAATTTTATGTTATAGCTTATGTTTACTGTTATTTGTTTAATTAAATTTGTTTATGGTATTGTATCGACATAATTCTAATTTATATTTGCTGTATAATTACTAATTGGCTGATGATTTATATGTAGGCGGTATTGTAAAACCACAACTAACCCGCCCTAGTCCGATCTTTGGTGTGTACCTCCTTCTCTCTGTCGGCAGGCTGGGTGTGAGCGGTGTGGGAACGAACGATCGCAAAATAGATAAATAAAAATCTTCCCTACTCAATTACATGTAACCTAGGAAAGAAATTAAAAGATTGCTTCTTTTCGACAGCGGGCATGATTTCCGATGACTGCGACACCGGTATTCAAAAATTTAAACAGCATTTGAAAGAGCACATGTTTGGCTCTGGTATGAACCATGGTACAATTATAAAAGGTAACAGCAAATCCCAGCTGATTTGATTCCAACGTAATACTAGTGTCAATATAAATTTGACCAATTATGTTTTAAAAAATCACCCAACAGGAAAATTGGGAACGCATACAATTTGAAATTGTTCTTTATTAATGTGCTCCCGTACTCAATTTACTCAATCTGCCTGCTGGGAAAGTTTGAGGAAGCAAATCTTTCTTGAAGGAATTACTCGCTATTCCCAGCATTGTCATATGTGTTACACACATATATGGCAATGGCTCAATTAAAGGAAAGATGTGGAAGCGATAGAAATATAAATTTGATAGATTTTCATTCATGTTTTTCTTTTCTTTGTAGAGGAACAGGCGTGGCTCTATTTAAGGACATCTACACGAGGTATAATACATAACACTATGGTACAAATCGACAAAAATTGTCGCAACTTTTATAGAGACCTAGTACATCTTGTGCGCCTTAAAAAGCTGAGTAATACTGCATTTTTAGAATTTTCAATACACCCTCAAAACCTATAGTTATGGCCAAAAAGCCGTTTTTATGTTTTTGTAAACAATCTCCAATATCTGCGCTAAAAAAATTGATTTGCATATTTTTTCATTTTACTAGGAAGAGGAAAGATGCGCCTATCCAACGATATTTTTATTATATTTTTTAGTAAAAACTGATGAAACGGCAGATGAACGAAACTCAAATTTTAAAACTCTTTTTATATTTCTCCAACTTTGAGGCAATTTTTGCAACATTATTTGTTCAAGGACATATGCTGGTAACACATTCAAATAACAGCAAATTTAATTTCGCGTCGAATGAATTCGTATTGATTCCAATTAGTTAAAAACTGTGCAAGTGGGCGCCATTTTAAGAATTTTACTGATAGGATTTTGTTCATATGCCGCAAATTCTAAAAAAAATCCAAACTTTGGTATTGTTCATCCAATTTTATCTAGTAAAATCTCAATCGGCGTAAAAATGAATATACTAGCATTTGGAAATGTTGGCAAAAATTTTCTTCTTCTCTTATCTGTCAAATCGCTATCTCAACGTTTCTGTGATACTTAAATTTTTAGCGGAGATATTGCTGATTGTTTACAACGGTTTTTTGGACACAACTTCAGATTTTGAGGATGTTTTGAAAATTCTAAATATTCAGTTTTACTCAGCTTTTCAAGGCGCACAAGATGTACTAGGACTCTATCATAGTTGTTTTTTTTTTTTGTTTTTTTTTTTTGACCATAGAGTAATTCCTATGATTACATTTGTGATTTTCATTTTTCTAATAGTCGCTAACAATACTTTGTGTTATATTATTTTGTGTTAGTGTTAGTTTTATTGTTTAGCTATGTTCTCAGCAGTTATGCAAACATTTTTAAATACTTTATTGTCTTCATTATAATATCTTAACAGATGTCAAATTAAATCTACGGCACAAAATAAAGCGGGTGTGACAAATGCCCACTATCAAAAATAAATTATCAACTTGCAACTTTTTTAAGCACACATATTAATTTTGAGATATTGTCCACAGTTCAGTGAGTTTGACTTGATATTCAGTTTCCTCAGCACAAACTGTTATTCGAAAGACCAAATTCTTGTTACTTATAAAAAAATATTGTTGTCAGTTCACAATAATTGTTAGCTTCCAAAAACATTTAATTAACCTTTATTAATTTCTTTATAAACCCCATTTTCTATGAGGGGTGAAATTTCGAATTACTCACCATTTAACAAGACGCACGAAGCTGCCAATAGACACCAAATCCCTAATAGACTAATTTCCTCAAATTATAAGCCTATTATGTCGTTGATAGGGAAAGGGTAATAATTATTAAATATTTGTAAAACACGACGTTGTTACAAATTGAGTAAACGTTGCAGATATACACAGAAAAACAGCTCCATTTCTTTCCCTAGTGTCTTTTCCGAATCATGTTCTTCCGGAGTGAGTCAAATTTTGTTAATTTATACACAATAGTCCAGGTTCATTTCACCCTTTAAATACTGCCCAATCATAATCATAACAGCCATTTTAATAATTTGGCCAGTTTTGAAGTTCGGTTCATAAAAATTAAATATTTGTAAAACACGACGTTGTTACAAATTGAGTAAACGTTGCAGATATACACAGAAAAACAGCTCCATTTCTTTCCCTAGTGTCTTTTCCGAATCATGTTCTTCCGGAGTGAGTCAAATTTTGTTAATTTATACACAATAGTCCAGGTTCATTTCGCCCTTTAAATACTGCCCAATCATAATCATAACAGCCATTTTAATAATTTGGCCAGTTTTGAAGTTCGGTTCATAAAAATTGGCTGCTAGTGCGACTAGAAAAACAATAAAAATGTCGGTCCATTTCATCCCCTAAATATCAGCGATCAGCGCGAACTTTCCGCCCTCTATCGTGGTAATAGTAATACTAAACAATATCAGAATAGGTAGAAACCTGTTAATATTTAGTACAATACCCGCATCCTCTTGTCTCTGCTGCCAACTTATCCTGTCTATGTAC
>NW_026887652.1:0-90033 GCF_032173495.1 Musca vetustissima | reverse complement strand
ATGTTTTATAGCTAGAATCTGACATGTAAGCATTCTGTATGTGAGTGGCGTGTATTGTGAGTGTATTAATAAAAAATGTATTAGAATTAGGAATTCGTACTAGGAGTCTCCTATAGTGTTGGGTAGGTATTGTGGAAACCAAAAGCATTGGATGGTAGTATATATATATATATGTAGTTTTTGCTGAACCAATGGAGATTGAATCCTCAACTTTAAGAGGGTTGGTATAAGGATCTGGTTTTGGAAATACCAAATGATAAAAGATTTAGTACGAACGAGTTTGGTGGGAACGAATAGAAATGTAACCTCCAACAATGCCTCACTATATTTTTTGGAAATGTTTAATAAATAAACTACTAAATTTAGTAGAAGTGGTATTCAGTTGCCACATTAAGGTAATGTGTTTTAAGATTTTAATTATAGGCTTTCTAGTACAGTAATTGTACAAAATATACGATAATGTACACAATTAGCTGCCATTGTATTTTATGAAACGAATATAACTTTATCATTGGCATATTCGGTGTGATACATTTGGTATGATCACAGCTATAGTAGGGATTCACAGCTATTGTTGGAATTCAGACAGTTCGATGACTCATGATATTTATCCAATTTTAAAGTTTTATTTTGTGTATTTATCGAGCATAAGGAAACAAGATTGACCAATAGATGACAAGAACAGTTACATGGTATACCGACATTAGATTAGAATTGCATATATAATTTGTAAAGTGTTGAAATAAAATTCTTAGAGCTCTTCTTTTATATACCCGTCCGACTTTGTTCATTTGCTTATTGGCTTCCCTTCCTGCATTTCAAGTTCGAGGTCTTTTAGAATCTCACTCATTGATTGTAAAATTTGGGGATAGAAGAAAAGGGATTCTGAAATTCTTCATTTTATTATCAATATGCTGTACAGTGGAATTCGACTGTTAACCATTTTAATGAATCGAAATACATATTATGTACATATGTATTTTGCTTTACTTACATGTTGAACATCGACGAATGTTTGATGTATTCGAGCATCCGGTTTCAGACCTTTTATTGTTTTCGTATATTCATTGGAGGCGCCAAGCATATGCGGTAGAGTCAATATGACAGGAGCATCTAGAAATACAATACGAAAAAATACAATTAAATTAATAGGCATATATGAATAATATGAAAATATTTTATGATATTTATTGTAGCAATGCATGAGATATTGATTTAAAGAGTTCGTTGTCTCGGTTAACTGAAGTAAAGATAGAATATTTTGTTGCTGTGTTTTAAAACAAAATTGTTGTTGGCCTTTTTAAATTGAATTGCATTTTTAAATGCAAAACATTTTAAATACCCCAGCAAAATTTATTAATTAAGTTTTATTATCGACTTGCATTGGATTGCCTTGACAAAGGCTTAAAACAACAAAAAAACACAAACAATTCTAGAGAAGAATGTGAAATTCTTGATGGCAAAAAGTCGATATCAGTTAATAAACAATTAAAACGTTTAATTTTAATTATTAAGGTGTGAATTTGTAAACAGAAAAAAAGGGAATTTGATGTTTATTAAATTGTTGTGTAAATTTGATTTTTATACTTCAGGCGCCATGGAATGAGTCTTTTCATTCCAAGGAAATATTTGTAGTGAAATGCGAAGGTGTGTTTGTCGTAAATCGAGGAAGTGACCTATTTTAAAGGATTTTTATAAAGCAACATTTTACTTTGTGGCCGAGATATAATTGCCTTTACTTTTATTGTCTGATAGCTAATGCGAACCTTAAGAATAACAAAGGTTCAAAAAAATTAAATTACATAACCAATAAATATATTTCTGGAGATATTCTTTATTATTCATTGTTTGCCTAAAAATGTATATAGCAAATCTCGTATTAAAGGTGTAGTTAATGATTTCCGCATTTGAATGTATTATAAATATTTAATTGTTCTTATCAAAAAAGATCTCATACGAAATTTTATTATTTTAGCTAATAAAATATTTCAACTTGTTGTTGTTCTTCTAACCACACATTTAATTGAAATATCCACTTAAAAACACTTAACAATAACTTAATAAAACAAATTCTGACATTTAATATTAGTGGTGTGTTATCGTTTATGAAATTATCTATTTTAGGAGGTAATTTATCAATTTTATTGCGGTAAGACCGGTAGTTGTTGGAAGAGTGAATCCAGTTTTATTTTATAATTTTCTATTGTGGGAGTTGGGAGAGATTTCACTTGACCACGAGTGAAGGGCATTCTAATTAGTTTATGGGCAATAAATAATAAACATGTACACTATATTCATTGAACAGAGCATTTAGTACATCCCGTCATTGTTTTTGGAATCTTAAGATAATTTGAGATTTTTATATACAAATGACAAAAATAAAAATTAAATGATATTTTACCCCAAAAGTTTCAGAATTAAATCTCAAATGCACCATAGACATGACTAGAGATGATGTAAGTCGCAGACAGCTCATGATTTTTGATATATACGAGGTGTGATAATATCAATTTTCGAATTTCGTGGTGTTCGATTTTCGTATTTTTATACATTTTAAACCACTGTGGAACAGGGTATTATGTCTTTGTGAATATGTTTGTAACATGCAAGAAGAAACGAGATAGACCTATGGTTACTTTTGATAATATGCATAGAATCACTTTCAGAGTCGATTTATGCATATCCGTCTATCCATGTAAAATTGTAAACAATGGACAGGTCACATTTATTATCCGAATGAGAAGAAATTTGACGTTTATTTGGACCAATGCGAACCCTATTTTAGAAAATCGGTTCTGAATTAAATATGAATATATTTTCGTCCAATTCAGAATTCAAACATGAGCTGTTGACTATACTTAAAAGGGCGCTCCAAAAGTATTTCGATCATTTCAAAAACGTTGTCATAAGTTTTCCATTTAAAAATCTTGATCGATTTTAGGATTAACGTCTGTTTGTCTAAATTACAACGGAGCACTCGGAATATCTAAGATATAGCTTTGCACATACTACACTTTACACGTTTTGGTATAGCCATGGAACAATTAGTCCATGGCACAATGAAAATGTAGTCCATTTAGATCAGCTGATGTCTTGATTAACTGTCAAAGTGCTTAATTTCTACTTGCATTCGATGTGCAATGTTTCCAACTATGTGAAATATTATATCAAGGTATATTTAATAAGGTAGCCGCATCGGCCCAGCTGTTGGACAAATAAATGTCAAAAATGTTGTTGTAATGTTGAACCAAAAAATTAAAAAACAAAATTATGGATGAAAATCTCCGAATTTCGAAGAGCTTTTTTGGCAATACTTTTATTAACATTTTCTACAAGCATTTGTGTAAAAAAATCTTGCCAATCTGTTTGTTTTGGCAAAATATTTTTGACATATCAAAATACAACAACCGATGTTTGTTGTAGAAATTCGCCGATGCGGCTACCTTGTATATCTACCTTGTATTATATGAAACAATTTGACAGAAGGTCGAGACAAAAACAAAGGTTTTTGTTGTGATACATCACCTTATTATTGCATCATGAATTAGTCCATCTGACGATTCGATTAACTATCAAAGTGTGCAGTATCTACTTGAATTCGATTTGCAATGTTGCCAACCATGTGAATTATTACTATAAAAAAATTGACAGATGGTCGGGACAACAACAAATGTTTTTCTTTCGATACATCACCTCATTATTATAGTGTATAGTCCATGATGCAATAATAAGGTGATGTATCACAACAACAACCTATGTTTTTGTCTCGATTATCTGTCAAATTTTTCCATATAATATTTCAAATGGTTGGCAACACTGCACAACGAATTCAAGTAGAAATTACCCACGTTGACAGTTAATCAAGACATCAGTTGCGCTTAATGGACTACCTATTCATTGTGCCATGGTTTCTGCCAAGATCTATTATTTTATATGCATATTTTTTCCTCAAGTCTAATGTTAAAAATTTGAACGGTATTTAATGTTTAATAATGGAAGTCAATTCACAATAATGGATCATGACAGCGAACTTAAGAAGCAGCTGATATCCCTAGATGACCTTCTTAATAGGCATTGGTTTATACTATGGCAATTTGCAATGTTGCCAACCATGTGAAATATTATAAATAAAAAATTGACAAATGGTCGAGATAAAAACAAAGGTTTTTGTGTTGATACATCACCTTACTATTGCTTGGCACAATAAATAATTGTCAATGTGCGAAATTTCTACTTGAATTCGATGTGCAAGGTTGCCAACCATATGAAATAATATAAGGAAACATTTGACAGATGGTCGAGAGAAAAACAAAGGTTTTTTTGATACATCACTTTATTATTGAATCCTGGTTATAGCCTCATATAAAGGTCCCGATTGTTTGTGGTAGGTAATTTGGTGATCGCAAACGCATTTTTAAATTAGTATTCTGGTTTATTCGTGACAAGGGTTTGACAAAAGACATAAAATATGGACATTGCTCCAAAATGTATATATAACGATTGTGTGTGCTCGAGTTTGTAATAACTAGAAAGATTGGTCATAGACCCACACTGACTATCTGAATCCATCCGTCCATTTGTTCATTATAAAAATTCTCAAACTGCTTTGCTTAAATTATTTTTGTATCATGTGCTTGCCATATAACATTGTTGTAATTGTTATTTAAAACACTTCGTATAAATTATATAACAAATTATATTTACAAATCTCACAATAATTCTAAGCACCCCAAAATACTTTAAAACTCAGAATCAATCATTATTAGTATTCAATGCGATGACCGAAACATATCCCTGAATATTAACATTGACAACAAATCAACAGTAACAACAACAAATTCGAAGGCAACAAAATTGATCGATACTTTCAGTTTCATTAAGAAAAATGTTCACGAAATTACTTCACTTTGTATATTTATCTTCGATGTCTATTTTTGCCTCATTCAAAGTGTTAAAATGTTAATTAGGAAGAACAAACCTTTTGTTGCGAGGTACACCAGAGTTCTTCAGAAAAATAAAATTACGAAATATAACAAGTCATGAAACAATTCACATAAAGTGGTTTTTCAAAAGAAGAATAAAAGAAACAATAATATAATAAAAAGAAGAAAAAACTATGATGGGCTTTTACCGGTATTGTGGGTGAATTTGTTTCAGATTTCTTCGGTGATTGATGCGGTACACGCTTAAAACGTACTTATTTAACACTTCAGATATTAAGTACCTGAAGTGTTAGAACCAAGAAATATAAGCACTTAAGATACTTCGAAGATGAGTCGTTTTTTTTTCAATAAAACAATAAATTTTATCAAGAATACTATTTAATGCTTTATGATGATAACGATGATGATGGGTTAATAAACTTATGTTTATATTTGCCACACTAATATGGGGTTATCCACAAAAAGAACACCGAATATTTTGGGATATCGTTATATGGGGACTATACCAAAACGTGGACCGATATATAACATTTTCGAATACCTAATATCTTAGGAGTAGCAATAATATACCAATCTTACACTCCACGTTATGCTGGAGGGTATAAAAATAATTTCAACGTAACGAAAATTATATGGGATAGATAAAAACATGAACCTGTTTCTGGGATGAAGTTCTTTGTTCACGAAGTGAGTAATTTCGACTGAAACTTTCAAAATATGAACTTGTATGAAGTAGCTCCGGATTTAAAATGTTAATTTATTCTTTTTCTAAATTGCCATGCCTCATTTTTTGGCACTTTAAATGTGGCCAAAACCTTTAAAGTGACAAAAATGAGGTGAACCTTTATATGGGAACCTTGTCAAAATATGCACCCATATTGGAATTTTTCACCTTCCGGAATGACAAATAAAAGCCACTTTAGTGGCTTTATATGGAGGCTTAGAACCCATATCGATATTTTTCTGAATAGATGCATTTCATGCTCTAAGAATATGAAAGTCAATATGCATTCCCGTGGGTCACTTTTATAACATTGTTAAAACATGGACCCATAAGTAATTCGCCTTCAAATTCAAATTATATCTACTTTGTGGAAGATGTTTCAAAAATTCAAATTATATCTACTTTGTGGAAAATGTTTCAAAAACCTTTAAAATACCAAAATAGGGTGGTAAGACCAAAATAGGGTGGTATGGGGGCTATGTAACAAAAAAATGCCTATGTAAATCAAAATATATGAAATATATATTTTATTTTATAGTATTATGCACTCAGGTTTTGTTAGCTACGTAATATGTTTATATGGTCTTGAAGGCCTTGTATTACAGAAATGAATAATAAATAAATAAAATAAATAATTCCAATATTTTCTAAATATACCATTTTCGCCCTCCAAGAACCTAGAAAATTCATCAACTTGGGACCTTTATATGACAGCTATATAGACCATGCTTCAAAGCCGCGAAATACCAAATTACAGCCATTTTGCCGGAAAACTGTAGCCAAACCCCATAAAAAATCGAAAAATGGGCGGGAGTTCTATTCTTTTTCTGATATTTTTTGCAAAAATGTTTTTTATCTTCGAAGAATTGAGAAATCAAGATACAGTTACTTTGGTGCGATACAGGTAATTTTGTGGAAAACTGTGGACATAACCCATGATGCAATAATAGGGTGATGTATCAAAACAAAAACATTTTTTTTGTCTCGATTATCTGTCAGATTTGTCCTTATAATATTTCAAAAATTTGGCAGCATTGCACATTGAATTCAAGTAAAATTTACCATTTTGACAGTTAATCAAGACATCAGCTGCTCTAAATGGACTACCTATTCATTGTGCCATGACATAACCTTTATATGTCATCCTCCGAATATAAATTGCAGCCCTGTTAGATTCTGACCATGGCACAATGAATAGGTAGTCCATATTGCGCAGCTGATGTCTCGATTAACTGTCAAAGTGGGTAATTTCTATTTCATGGCCTATAAATAAGGTCACCAAGGGAGACCAGCTGATTATCGATACCTCTCAAGTTTGCTGTCAAAATGCATTATTGTGAATTGACTTCCATTATGAAAACGTAAACAAAGTCGAAATTTTTGACATTAGACTTGAGAAAAAACAGCTGTTTTCCGATTTCGATTGCTATCTTGGTGACCTTATTAATAGATCTTGTTCTATTTGAATTCGATGTGCAGTGTGGCCAACCATTTTAAATATTATAAGGAAAAATTTGAGAGCTAATCGAGACAAAAACAAAGGTTTTTGTTTTGATACATCACCTTATTATTGCATCATGATTCTGACTAAGTGGAGAAACTCTCTACCGAAAATGCTTACTATTGGTTCAACTGGCTCCGATCCAATAACCCCGCTAATATTCAATATTTTCAGGATTTCGGGCCGTTTTCCTACCGAATTGATTATCAATGGGTAGAAAATCCAAAAAATAATCAATTCTCAAAGTGATTTATCATTTTGGTCCGCTAATTATTAATATTGGTCCACTATATATACTGGCATCCCCAATTTTCGGTATATAAATTAATTTGGACTCGTTCCATATTGGTCCGTGCTTCTTTGTAGAGCCTATTTGGAAATTTTCATCAAAATTAGCAACAATTCAGTTTCAAGTAGGTTACCAAATCTCCTAGGAAATATTATTGATATGAGTCCACTTTTTTATTAAATTTTTAATCACATGTCCTTTGCATCTTTTCTAGACACATACGTAAATTCCACAAAAATAGATATGTCAAATAAATAAAAACTATCTTACAATCAATTCAAATTACATTCAAAACAAAAAACCAGTTATTGACAACTATCGCTTGGAGATAGGTCTTTAAAATCAATCTGGCAAAAAAACACCTTAACCAATGTGCTGAGGTCATCGAAATACGATCATAAGTATATACACAGCTTTAAAGCATATTTGTTAATATGTGTGTGTGTGCTTTTTCATTAATTTTGAATAATTGATGTAGATTAATGGAGAGACGATGACATTACGACATCCCCGGGTAAATTTATGAATGGAGTGTCTTCTTCATGCAAAACAGTTGACAGTTTAACAGTAGCTTAATCGAAATTTTCGTTGAGGTCATAAATCGTTTTTTTTTAATTGTGATTTAAGTGATACACAATTTATGACAGGAATATTTTTTGGTCAATATTTAGAAGTCATCGACTTGGTTATTCTTCCATGGAAGGATTTCTATTTATAGCAGATATTTAGAAAGCTTTTTTTTTTAATTTATAGAAGACCTATCTATGTATAGGAAATCTCCCTATCCCATACTTTCTGTCTATAAAAAGTTTTATACTTGTTCAAATTTTATATCTATAGGAGACACACAGGTCAGAAGTGCAATGATTTGTATACAACATGTATCGAGGGTATTTTGATTCAAAAATAAGTAAAAATCTCGTTTAGTTCACCCGAACTGAACTTTGTATACCTTTCACTATGAGATGGACATTACGACCTATTTTATGTACCTTACTAGAGTAGATCGGTACATTAATATCTAAACATCAAAAAGTGCCATACAATGGAATTTACTTAGATGGGGACTACACTAAAAAAATTATACTTTTTTGTATTAGGAAGGAAGATTTGCTATCTAATGATAGTAATACTATATTACAGCCACTTTGTTAGGGAAACTTGCACAAACACCCCAAAGTCCGAAATATGGATTGCTAACATAACCTAAAAATAGACCATCAATTCGATTAAAATATGTGCATAAAATTCTGAATTTTGCAATAATTTGGTATTCTGGGCTCTTGGTGGCTGAAAATTTTCTTCGCAAAAAATTGTCAATATGTAGCCGTATAAATCACTATGTAAAGGTCCTGCCCATGGTACAATAAATAGGTAGTCCAATTAGAGCAGCTGATGTCTTGATTAACTATCAAAGTGCGTAATTTTTACTTGAATTCGATGTGCAGTATTGCCAATTGCTGAAAATTTTCTTCGCAAAAAATTGTCAATATGTAGTCGTATAAATCACTATGTAAAGGTCCTGCCCATGGTACAATAAATAGGTAGTCCACTTAGAGCAGCTGATGTCTTGATTAACTATCAAAGTGCGTAATTTTTACTTGAATTCGATGTGCAGTGTTGCCAACCATGTGATATATTATAAGGAAAAATTTGAGAGATAATCGAGACAAAAACAAAGGCTTTTGTTATTATTATTGCATTATGGTCCTGCCCAGGTCCTGAAAGGCCCAGTCGATAATTTAGTATTACGTTTTCTTATTGGATAAATAACTTCCTGGCAGCAATTTACCATGCTATTCCCATAATTATTATTATATTTACCACTTTGGAATACTCACATAAGGGTACAGGCACAATAAATAGGTAGTCCATTTAGCACAGCTGATGTCTTGATTAACTGTCAAAGTGGCTAATTTGTACTTGAATTCGATGTGCGGTGTTGCCAACCATGTGAAATATTATATGGAAAAATTTGACAGATAATCGAGACAAAAACATGGTCTGTACCACATATGCACAAAATAGTACGAAAGCGTTGATGAATAAACATGTATTCTCTTTTCGTTAGTCATTTTTGATGATGATCTTTCAGTTACGCTCTCACACACGTACTCTCAATTTAATTCTGTTCAGCACTGACAATACCATGCCACAATAAATGGGTACTCAATAAATAGGTAGTCCATTTAGCGCAGCTGATGAACGATTAACTGTCAACGTGCGTAATTTCTCCTTGAATACGATGTGCAAATTTGCCAACCTTGTGAAATATTACTAGAAATAATTTCACAGATACATCACTTAATTACTGCATCATGGACTGGACCATGATGCAATAATAAGGTGATGTATACCAACAAAAACCTTTGTTTTTGTCTCGATTATTTGTCAAATTTTTCCATATAAAATTTGAAATGGTTGGCAACACTGAACATCGAATTCAAGTAGAAATTAACCACTTTGACAGTTAATCAAGACATAAGCTGCGCTAAATGGACTACTTATTTATTGTGCCATGGACTGGACCATGATGCAATAATAAGGTGATGTATCACAACCAAAACCTTTGTTTTTGTATCACATGGTTGGCAACATTGCACATCGAATGCAAGTAGAAATTAAGCACTTTGACAGTTAATCGATACATCAACTGCGCTAAATGGACTGCCTATTTATTGTGCCATGGACTGGACAATACATCATATCAGGGTGTAATGTAATGAGTCAGTTTACTCCTATAATAATGGCCGTATGATAATTAACATATATTATCTTGTAAGATTATTTTTCTATGAAAAATAAATTAGCAATTAGACTTACAGCGTCGGATCTTTAGAATGCTCCCATCATGGTACAGGCTACATCATGGTACAGGGGACTTAACGAAAGTTTTTACTTGGCTGTAGTATATTCGGCATTTTCTTCAAAATAGACCACAATTTCAGAAATCGATATACGTTTCTTTCCTCCTTCTTTCAGATCATGATGCTCCCAGTCCATATGTTAATTATTTCTAGAATGCCTTTTAAAAGTCTTGTATCTCTAGCAGATTTTATAAAAACGAACTCTTTTCGAATTACACATTTTCGTCAGAAAAGCCACAGTTGCTGACACCATCGCCAGATTCAAAATATATTTGCATATATAATCGAATCAGTAAATATCTATATCTCTTAGAACCATTCACATTTTGAATGAAATGTCATCATCAGTTATTATTAACAAAAATTAGGTTAACTTTTATGATTGTCATATTTTTTGGTACCTGCCTGGTTAACCGCCTAGTTCTTGATTTCATAATTAAGTTTGCTGGAAGCCAATAAACTCCCGATGGTGCTTACGTCGAGGTAAGGCACACGTCGACGTTAGGCACGTGGCGACATGGCACACTTACTTAAATTTTTCTGGAATTAATGAATAATTTAAGGGGCGAACTAAAAACTGTTCTATTCTACATAATTTAATAATATTTCAAAACTAGTAACGAGACTATAAAATATCAACATATCGACATTTTATCGAAATCTGCTTTATATTGTGGTCGTTAATGATATTTGCATTTTAAATAAAGTTTATATGTCTATTTTTTGAAATAACATCTTTCCGGTTTATTTTTATTTTTTTTGTCTTTTTCTCCTTAAATTGGCAACACCCAAGACATCTGGAGAGTACAGACGTCATCGTTATCTTCATTTTGCAATGATGAATCAAGCTGACACATTTGCATAAGTTTTCAGTATTAACACTATTATTAGTCGCACTAATGGCATTAATTTGCCAAAGATTTGTGCGATTAGTTGGTAATAAACAACTAAATGAATATATAAATATATAGGTATGTATGTTTGTAGTTTGTCTAGCCTTGTTATTATCTTAATGAAGAAAAAGGCGTAAAAGATCTGTTGGAGATTTAAGAACGTTGAGATTTTTATTTGACAACAATAAAAATATATTCAAAGCTTGGTACTAAAATTACTGATAACTATTAACGCCTTAAATTTGTAAAGAATACAAATATGCTTCAGACAATTTGGAGTCGGTTTAGAAATCTCCATAAATCCGTACAATAACTTTTCAAAACAAAATTAAGTCAAAATCGAATAAATAATGTCTATAACTTGCCATTTTTGGCCACTCAGAGGAGAAAACATCACACAGATTGTTTTGTTAGGTCCCACAAGAAATATATTGAACTATGGTTCTTTTAGACGTGACTGGTTATAGCATTAACTATATGGTTTACTTTTCTTGTTTTAATGTCTTTTATAAATAACGGAAATTAACCTTGCAAAGAATTATCAATATTGTCATTAATTACTGATGAGAGCATCAAAATAGATTTATATTTGAATAAAAAAGTAGATTTGCAAGTAAAGCAGAATCTTGTTTAATGCAAAAAAACTTCATAAATTTCTCGCTATAATTGTTAAAATTATTTTGCATATTGAGTGACATAAAGTAATGAACTAGTTACTCCTATGATAATGTCCGTATGATAATGTTGTTGTTGTTGTAGCAGCCCTATTGCTTTTACACAATGGACTGAGGTGACAGACGTTGGCCGATTAAGACTCGGGTCGTTTGGGATCGTAGACCCCTCTGTCGTGGAAACGTCCGTATGATAATAGTTGTGTCTGGTTACTTTTCTAGTAACATCTACTCAGTAAGTTCAATTTCAGAGAGTAAGCCGTTTTTATTCCCTTTTAAAAATTGAAAAATTATTTTTTAGACTTATTAAGAAAAACTATTCATAAAATAAATAACTGATTGAAATACATCGAATTATGCTGGATAAATTTTACTGGAAGAAATTTACCCAGTAACATTCAGCAAATTCTTAGCGTAGAACTGTCAAACTGGTTCCCTTTACTTTTGAGTAAACAGATAACATTTAAAAGTAAACAAATATCAGCTAACTGACTTTATATCATTTTAATATTAAAGGGGAAACATGGCACAATAAATATGTAGTCCATTTAGAGCAGCTGGTGACTTGATTAACTATCAAAGTGCGTAATTTCAACTTGAATTCGATGCGCAATGTTGCCAACCATGTGAAATATTATAAGGAAAAATTTGACAGATGGTCGAGACAAAAACGAAGGTTTTTGTTTTGATACATCACCTTATTATTGCATCATAACCCGTTATGTTGGCTTTGTATGAAGTGTCAATTTACAAAGGAATATCAGAGTCAAACTTGATTTTGGACGCCGTTCTCCTTCATTATGCTAAGGCTGAAGTAATTTTATGTGTTTCCCTCTTTTAGTCTAAAAAGATTGGACTTAGTACCATTGTGTATGTATATGACAATAATTATCAGCTGACTGGGCCATGGTTCAATAGGTACTCAATCAATCGTAGCTATAGGATTAACTGTCAAGCTGGATATCAGCCGCCTCTCAAGTTTGTAGTAAAAATCCATTATTGTGAATTGACTTCCATTATGAAACCGTAAACAAAGGCCAATTTTTTGACATTAGACTTGAGAAAAAACCGCTGATCATGACACAATAATATAGGTACGTTTAGATTTACGAAATCCACTCGATCTCAAATGTCAATTCCATAGCGTGTACGTCAAATATAATCCACTGGATTTGTGGACAGGATTACCGCGGAATTGACGTTTGATATATTAAAACAAAAACCTTTGTTTTTGTCTCGACCAAGGCGTATTTAATAAGGTGTAAGTGACAATCATATGGTTTTAAACTTTTTTCTAATTGTTTGTGAAATAAATTGTCAAAACAAATTTCTTCGACGTTTCATTTCCTTAAAATTTAAATTATGCTCAACAACAAAAAATACATTTATTCCTGATTATAGGCCTCTGAAATATGGACTTTAAAATTTGCAAGGAGCCTGTAGTGGTATCTGCCCATTGGTGTTTGTCGCACATTCTGAAATATGGGCCTCTATAATGTCTCTAGTGCTTTCTCACGAAAAATATCATAATTTGCATGAATATTATATTGAGTAGCTCGAGTTTAAATAAGTCCATACGTGTAGGGTATACATCCTCAACCACCTTCAAAACCAAGGAAATTGTATATTGGAATCTGCCCATTGGCATTTGCAAAATCTTCGACGGATGTCCAGCCTAACTCTTAGTTAGGCACAACATCTTTACAATTAAGAATAGATTCTGTAGTGGATTTTTAGATGTTAATTTAAATTGAAAAGCATTTGTGGATAGCCGCACTTCGTCCCGAGAATTTGACATACGCTTATTACAATATTGGTATACTGGCTATGTAACACAATCTTCATTATTTTGTGGTCTTTGACGGCGATTTATGGCACACAACTTTTCCACTGAGAAGTGCTGATTTGGAAGCCATAGTTAAATAAATATACATATATAGAAACCTCGGGCAGGATGTGGTAAATTTTCCAAAAAGCAAAAGATTTCAATTTCTCATAGATTATTTGTTGACAAAAAAGCGAAAACAAATAAATAATAAATAATTTTCAACATGAAAAATGTTGACAGGTGATCGGGACAAGAACAAAATCTTTTTTATTTTCATACATCACCTTGTTCTTGCATCATGGTTTCTACATGAATTCGACATGCAATATTGCCAAATATTCCATAAAATTGTATGTACATATGTCGATTGGCATATTTTCAAAACAAGTAAAAATTTTTATTTTCTGAAGCTGCACATTGATCTCAAGATGTAACTCAGGTTGTTACAACTTATATTTATAGGTTTTAGAGGTAGGCAACTTCAAAATATTAATAAATATAAATGATGTAGCAATTTTCGCTACTAAACACATGATATGCGTACATTTCGAAGGAAAATATTTTCATTTAAATTTTGAAAGCTGAATGCTGTCAAAGGACATTTTTTTTGAAAAAATATTTAATTTAACTTTAAAGGCCTTGGTACAGTCAAATCTTTCTCTATTTATAATAACTTTCCCGAATAATAAAGATTAGAAGCATGATATATCATGAGAACATATTGTTGAATCCAGGATTATAACTCATACCCAATTTAGCAGAGCAGTTAGCGAACGCAGTCTAACCCATAGTGTAACAAAAAATTATCAAACCAAAAATTGGGAATAAAAAAACATAAATATTTTCAGTATTTATTGTATTTCATTTTATTGCGAAAAAAATAATTTGCCTAACTAGGAAAACTAAAACTTAAGTCTAAAGAAAAACAACAATATAATGGCAGTAATCTCTCCTGTGGAGGAATTGGTTTTCCAAATATGGCAAATAGAACAAACAAACAAATATATAGATTAACAAATAATATTGGCAAACATAATAAAACAACGTAGATTATTTTTAACAAAAAAACATGAACAGACAAATTCAATTATTATAAATAAAATTATAAACGGTTCGTGATATATATATATATGAATATTTCCTTATACATAATAACCCATTCGTCTGTTTATTAAAACAAAAAGTACAGAAAAAATCTTGCTATGTTTACATCATAAATTGGTTTGAACAATAAATCGTCTCAAAATTCACATTTTAATTTGATGTAAACATAGCCTAAGTGCATTTACTGCCAACGCTGCTGCTGCGGACGTTTTGTGGTTATGTTGGCAACGTTGCCAACAGCCGCATGGAAATTATATGAAACTATTTTTTTATTGGCACCGTTGGTTATATTTTTAAAATCCTGATAAAGTTTCGAGTCCTTTATTTGTTGAGGTAAGCTGGCAGTCAAAAAGCTGGGACTTTTAGTTGTCGTTCTTTGTTTAATTCGTTCAAAAAATGGATCACTAAAGGGATCTGTTTTATTGTTGTGTTGCCAACTATTTGTAGAAGATTGTTGTTTTGTAGTTGATGGCCAATTTATTTGTGGTTTTTGAGTTGTTTTGGTATTGCCATGTTGCCATGTGGTTTGTTGTTGTTTATTATTATTATTACTATTATTTTTATTATTATTATAAGACGATGGTTTCGAAGTGGTGGTGGGTTTTCGTGTTGTTGCTGTTGCATTGGCATATTTCGTTTGTTGTTGTTGCCAATTCCATTGCGTTGTGGGACGTTTTGTTGTTGTAGTAGTTTTTTGATTAAACGATGATTTTGTAGTCGATTGTTTTTGTTGTTGTTGCCAGGATTTTGTAGTGCTAATTCCGGGTTTCTTGGTGGTTGTTGTCAAAGATGTGCTTTTGTTTTGTGGCAATTTTGTCGTTGTTGTGTTTTGAGAATTTTTGTTGCTATGCCAATTCCAATTGCTGGAAGATTGTGTCGCTTTTGTGGTGCTGGAATTTGGACGCTTTGTTGTGATTGTTGCCGATTTCACGTTATTGTTGCTGTAATTCCAGGAACTAACAATTTTTGAGGATTGTGCAGATTCTTTGGAGTTGTCCCATTTCCAGGTGGTTGTAGTTTTTGTTGTGGTCTTGGGCTTGACGGTTGTGCTACTCCAGTTCCAGTTATTCCAATTAGATGTGGTTTTTGTGGTGGATTTTGGCTTAGCAGTTGTGCTACTCCAGTTCCAAGAAGTTGGTGCTTTTGTAGTTTCCTTTAGATTAGAGTTATTCCAGTTCCATGCTGTTGTAGCTTTTGTGGTTACGGCGGTGGGTCGTTTTGTAGTTGTCGATTTTGAAGTAGAGCTTTTATATTGGCCGCTATTCCAATTCCATGAGGTTGTTGGTTTATTTGTCGTTGTTGTTGTTTTACCCACCGTTGATGGTTTCCTTGTTGTTGTGGTGGTCGTCCAGGATGTTGCTTTTGTAGTGCTTGGTTGTTTTGTAGTTCTCCAATTCCAAGTAGTTGCAGTTTTGACAGATTTGGTTGTTGCTCCAATCTTTGTTGGCTTCTGGGTTGTAGTTGTATCTTTCCATTGGCCGCTATTCCAATTCCATGATGTTGTCGATTTTGTGGGTTTAGTTGTTGATGATCGTTTTGTAGTAGTTGTGGTTTGGGGTCGTTTTGTAGCTGTCGAGGTCCTTGCTGTTGTATTCGGTTTCTTGGTCGTTGTTGTTAAGGGTTTTGTGGTCGGTCTTCTTGTTGTGGTGGTTGTGCTCCAATTCCATGTAGTGGAAGGTTTTGTGGATCTTGTAGTGGGTCGACGGGTTGAAGTTGTTGATAATTTTGTTGTCGTTTTTCCTGCAGACTTTGTTGTGGTTGTGATTGGCTTACTAGTTGTTGTAGTTGATTTTAATGTTGTTTTCGTTGTTGGTCTTGAAGTAGTTGTGGTAGATTTTCTTGTGGTTGTGGTTCGAACAGTAGTTGTTGTCTTAGACACTTCGGGTCCTCCCTTATTTCTAATGGTATTACTATCGACATATTTAAAGGCCTGATTAAACTGATATGAAGTTTGTAGGAAAGGTTTTTGAGTAGATGTTTCTGGTAGAGTTGGTTTTTGGGAGAACGATGTTTCAGGTTTAGTTCTGAAATTATTACTATCCACATATTTAGAGGATGACAGTTTCTCAGAGCTACTTTGAGTGGATATTTGGGGTTTTGCTGCTGCTAAGAAAGGATTTTGATTATAACTTTGTTGTAATGGTTTGGAAGTTGGGGTTGTAGCTTCAATTCTGCTCGATGCGGTCTTAATTGCTCCACTTAGGAAAGGATTATTTTGATAAGTTGCAGCAGGTTCAGCGCTGGAACCCTTGGAAACATATTGAATTTTCTCTGTTGATTGATGCTGTGGTGTTGTTGTAGCGGTGCTTTTAATAGCTCCACTTAGGAATGGATTATGTTTATAGTTCTCAGGGTTTGGTTTGATGGATGAAGAAGGTGGTTTGAGGTCTAATGTCTCATGACTGGTCAGAGGCTTTGGTGCTATGGGTATTTTATTCAAAAATGGATTATGTTTATAATCGCCAGGCTTTTTGGTAGGCAAATTTTGAAATTCTGGTTGATATTTTGCTGCTATGTGGGTTTCTTCGTACAATTCAATTTCATTATTATTAAAACAAGAACGAATATCATCCATTTTACGATTACGACAATGTGGTTTATAAACTGTCCAGGCATTGAAACCATCTCCTGATAGTTGGGTATGTTCCTCGTAAATAATTTTTATACATCTAACATCATCCGTGATATCGGAATCCAGCAGACGATCACAAGGAATATTACATGCCTTACCACCGTACTGATCATGACTACACCAATAAAGATCACTTATTTGGAAGAGTCCATGATCTGCCGAACCATCTGCATTGAGGCGCCCAACGGCAGCTGTATTAAAACTCGATTCATGTTGTGCTATACAAACCCATGTAGGTATCTGTTCCATGGGCATTTTGTGTTTGTGATATAACTCCTGGGCTAGTTCACATTTTTTGTAGATTTTACCCTTTTTCGTAGAACTCGAACTAGTGGGTATTAAGGCATTGCTACTACTGGATGGTGTTTCTATCTTGGACTGACTTTCTTTTAATTCCTTTTCGGAGAAACATGATTTTACCCTATCCAATCCTTGATTACGGCAATGAGGTTTGTACACAGTCCAGGCATTGAAACCATCTCCTGAAATCCGTGTATGCTCCTCGTGAATAATTTTTATACATCTCACATCATCGGTAATATCAGAATCCAGCAGACGGTCACAGGGAATATTGCACGCCTTACCACCATATTGATCATGAGAACACCAATAGAGATCACTTATTTGGAATAGACCATGGTCTGCCGAACCGTCCGTATTGAGGCGCCCAACGGCAGCAGTATTAAAACTCGATTCATGTTGAGCTATACAAACCCAAGTAGGAATTTGTTCCATTGGCATTCGATGTTTGTGATACAGTTCCTGAGCAAGTTCACATTTGTTGTATACTTTTCCTTTCTTTGCAGATCCCGAACTCTGAGGTACCAAAGCATTGCTGCTACTACTGGAAGATGTTCCGGATTTCTTTTTGCTCTCTTCGAATTCTTTTTCAGAGAAACATTTCTTCACCTGATCCAAACCCTGATTGCGGCAATGAGGTTTGTAGACTGTCCAGGCATTAAAACCATCTCCTGAGATCCTTGTATGCTCCTCATGAATAATCTTTATACATCGCACATCATCCGTGATATCCGCATCTAGAAGACGATCACAAGGAATATTACATGCCTTACCGCCGTACTGATCATGAGAGCACCAATAGAGATCACTTATTTGGAATAGACCATGATCTGCCGAACCATCTGCATTGAGGCGCCCAACGGCAGCTGTATTAAAACTCGATTCATGTTGAGCTATACAAACCCATGTCGGAATCTGATCCATAGGCATTCGATGTTTGTGATACAATTCCTGAGCCAGTTCACATTTGTTGTAGATTTTACCTTTCTTTGCCGATCCCGAACTCTGAGGTATCAGAGCATTACTGTTGAATGCGGTTCCTGACTTCGTCTGACTCTCCTTTAATTCCTTTTCAGAGAAACAAGATTTTACCCGCTCCAATCCTTGATTTCGACAATGAGGCTTGTATACCGTCCAGGCATTGAAACCATCTCCAGAGATCCTAGTATGCTCCTCGTGAATAATTTTTATACATCTTACATCATCGGTAATATCCGAATCCAGGAGACGATCACATGGAATGTTGCATGCCTTACCACCATACCGGTCATGAGAACACCAATATAGGTCACTTATCTGGAAAAGACCATGATCTGCTGAACCATCAGTATTGAGGCGCCCAACGGCAGCTGTATTAAAACTCGATTCATGTTGAGCTATACAAACCCATGTCGGAATCTGATCCATAGGCATTCGATGTTTGTGATACAATTCCTGAGCCAGTTCACATTTGTTGTAGATTTTACCTTTTTTAATGCTCACAGCGTTCGAACTACTGGAAGCTGAAGTTTCATACGTGTTTGCCTCTTCCAAAACCTTCGAATCGAAACATTGTCGTATGTGATCCACATTTTGATTTTGACAACGTGTCGGATAAACCACCCAGGCGTTAAAACCATCACCAGAAAGTCGCATGTGCTCCTCATAAATTGTCCTTACACAGGCGGCATCATCCGACAAATCATCGTCCATAAGGTTTTGGCACGTCATCTTGCATCCCTTTTCCTGTGGCGCTACATCTGAACACCAATAGCGATCACTGATCTGAAATAATCCATAATTGATACTACCATCACCGTTGTTACGTCCCACCGCTCCGCTGTCAAGAGAAGATTGCTGTTCGGCGATACACACCCAAGTAGCGATATCCTGTAGTGGAAAACGATGTTTAGAATAAAGTTCTTGGGCTAGGGAGCAACGTGTATAGACTTTACCCTGATGTTTGCTGCGAACGCTATTCACGTTGCGTTGGATTTCATTGTAGCGTCTTGGTGGCTGCGTTGGCGACTTCTGTGTGTGAGAATACTTGCTAGTAGCGGAATTCTCATATGTATAGCCACCGCCCTGAGGTTTGACTTTATTAAGGAATGGATTATTTTGATAATTCGATCCACTCGAGTACTGGACGTTCTGTGTTGTTGCAGAGGTCTTTGAAAGAAATGGATTATTTTGATAATTCGATCCACTCGAGTACTGGACGCTCTGTGTTGTTGTGGAAGCCTTGTGTCCGTAGATATTTGAAAGAAATGGATTGGAGTGATATTTTTGGGAAACTTGTACAGAATCCTGTATAGAATTCGGGCCATGTTGTGGATAGTTTTTCTTCGGTTGATTGGCAAAACAAGTAGCCACCTGTTTGTAATCTTGATTACGACAAAATGCTTGATACGTAGTCCAGGCATTAAAACCATCACCCGTTAGCCGGGTGTGTTCCTCGTAAATGGTTTTCATGCATCGCACATCATTGGTAATATCATTGTCCAGAAGATCTTTACACATGAGGCCACAGGCTTTTTCCGAATAATGACTATGGCTACACCAGTACAGATCACTGATCTGAAAGAGTCCATGATCGGCCGAACCGTCACTATTCAAACGACCCACGGCAGCCGTATTGAATAGCGATTCACGTTGGGCAATACACACCCAGGTGGCGATTTGATCAAGCGGAACGCGATGCACTTGGTGCAGTTCACGCGCCAACTCACAACGATCGTATATTTTAGCCCATACCGAGGCTCCGCCAAAGCTAACAACGCACAAAAATGCCAACAACAACGACGACGACGGTGACGGACATTGTCTCGTACGGTGGTGGTGTATTAACATAATTCGCTATGATGCTCGCGTTTGTGTTTTTGTTTCTGTTTTTTGCTTTTTTCAGTATTTCAGCCTTAGCGGAAGGGGAATAATAAACAAATTAATAATTGTTATCACTTCGAAATGGCTAAACACTCGGAATTTTTTTTATTCATGAATATTTTTTTTATTCGACAATTTTTTTTTTAATTTGAAACAAAAGATGTTAATTTATGCGTGCTGTTTTATTCTTGTGTCGAAAAACACGTCGTTACGTATTTTTTTAAGATTCTTTGCTTTTTAACCCGTCTAGAAGATGTGTTTAGCTTCGCGTCTGCTCATTAACTGATTGGGTTTGCTTTGTGTTGTCTTACTTTTTCTCTTGGTTGCGTTTCATTTCCGTTTTATACACACACATGCTAATCGCCAAACAGTTCGAACATTGTTGGTCAAGCCAGACCAGATCCGACCAGAAGTGTTGAAGATTCACTCTTAACGTTGTTAAGACATCAGACACTAATCAAACTCATAATAATAATACGCAATGTGGACACAGTGTTCGGAATGGGCATAAAAAATTAATATTAGAACTTCGATTTCCTTAATGTACACTGCACATATAAGAGGTCTTCTCATTATAACATTTCTGGTAGAAGACCTCCTCTTTAAAAATGAAATTACAAATATTAACACACCTATACTTTGCAAAAAAAAAAAAAAGAAAAGAAAATGAGTTTTGTTTCTCATCACTGTGCCATAATACCTGTTCGTTTAGTTTTTGACGTTTGGTTACGTGAAGGATAGTTTTGAAATGTGTTTTTTTGTTGTTGTCGTTGTTTGTATTTGAATTAATCAATTGAAAAAAAAAACAAACGCCCTTTTAAACAAACAAAAATATTATCTCTTCATCTAATATAAGCTTAACACAGGGCATGATACTCTTTACTATCTCTACAATCTAAGAGAGTGAGAAAGAGGCCCTCGGAGTAATAACAAAATATTGATCAGCCGTGAAATCAATCTCTATCTCTCTAATATTGCATTTTTTATTTTGATTTCGTTATCAAACCTCGTTTTTTGCATTGATGCCGAGATGACACTATCACCACATTCCATTGAGTGAGTGTGCGGGCATGAATGGTCAACAGCATCCAGTCTCCAAACGAAGATTAATGGCACACGCTGTGGTTTTAGTCAATGCTAAAATGTTACAGTCCGTCCGTTTATTTGTTTTGTAGTAGTGACTAGATGCTAGTGGCTTTTGTTTGTATTTGTAATTGTGTAAAGATAATATTTTGATTTTTATATTTTGCCTTTTTTATTGATTTAATTTTTCGTAAAGTAAATGCTGTTGTATTCTCATATTGTGGCAATATGTTACTAAATAATATATGAATACGTAAGCTTCTGAAGATATTTACGTGTAACTCCCACATCCGAGTACATACGATCATATAATTTGTATCAATTTAAAGGTGAACCACTCCTCTTGGATTCACTATCAACTTCTTGGGTCTATGTCCTTCAGGTGTAAATATATATAGAATACAAATTTTGCAATTTTTCACACAAAAGTCAGGGTCCATTTGACCCGCTAAATATTGACCGATCTTCATCAAAACAGGCATGCTTATTCTTTGGCCCGATCCCCTTCTCCCTGCAAAAATTCGCGATGTTTGGGTAATAAACCGACAAAAATTAAGTATTTGGTCCATTTCATCCCGATCTTTACCAAAAACAATAGGGGTCTTCATTGGGCAGAACCCATCCTACATGCAAAATTTCGTGAAGATTGGTCCATAACTGTGGCCTGTATCGTATTTACAAATTATAATGGACAGACAGACAGACGGACGGACGGGCACACATGTCTAGATCGACTCAGCTAGTCGAGATATGACGATCGGTATACTTAAAGGTGGGCCTAGGACCAATATTTCGCGGTGTTACAAACACTTGGGGCTGCACAAAGCTATAATACCCTGACAACATAGTTGTATAGGGTATAAAAATAAAAATGTTTTCATACGGGACTTCTTAAAAGAGAACAATATGCATTCATATATAAAAAGCAATCGGTCCTCATTTAAAGAACAAAAGGTATTATGTTTATTTTGTTACGGAGTCTAGATGATCTCAATAAAGAAGACCAAAGGGGGATTCATATAGACGACCCAAAATTATTCTTATAAATGAACATAAGGTATTTTCATCCACTTGATCTTTCCATCTAATTCGAGGCCTTCCCCTTCTGCGTGAATCATCGGTAGGCTCGCTTTTATATGCCTTTTGTGCTGGGTCATCGTCATCCATTCTCATAACATGACCTAACCAACTTAGTCGCTACAGCTCGATACGTTTGACAATGCTCAGGTCTGAGAATAGATGGTACAACTCAATGTGTATTCGATGGCGATATTTACCGTCAACGCAGATCGGCTCATAGATCTTTCGGAGAATTTTTCTGTCAAACACACCAAGGCTGCCTCATCTGGAGGTGGCCTTGTTTCTAAACTGCTTACTTAGACCATAGTACCATCAATTGGCCAACACTATCCTTCTCAGAGTTTTAAAACCGATGTCATTAGTGTTGTTTATGGCGGAACCGAGGTATATAAAATCTTTGACTACCTCGAAGCTGTAGTTGCCAAGTTCCACAGTTGGTCCAAGTCTACTGGACGTCTTGCGACGTTTACTGCCAGACTTTGGAAGACTCCTTATCAATTTGTTCAAAGGTAGCGGTTAACGCTCGCAATGTTCGATATCATCGATATCATCGGCGTAGGCAAGTTTGGTGTACAGAGTGTCATTTCTGTTCACTTTTGCCTCTCGTATGACCTTTTCCAAATCGGATTTATGATTTTAAATCCAAATATTGGAAATATGAAAAATTTTGAACCTTTGTGGGGAGGTACCAGAATGAGTGGACTAATGAATTCCATCTTCGGACTTTACCTAGGCTTGGTAAAGATAATAGATTTTGCAAAGTTCATTTCAAACCGAATAGTCCGTTCGCATGATATCATAAAATAATGTTCAGCAAAATTATTACCATTTTGTGGAGTGGATCCCAATCTTCGAACTTGAAATAAGTTTGGAAAAAAATATCACGATGTGCAATGTTTGGATGAAAACGGTAACTCCATTCGATAGTTATCGTGCGCTCCAGCCGACCAGACAGCAGTCAGACGGACGGACATACATTAATCGGATCCAAATTTTCTGAAGCGGATTTGGTCCAAATGGCATCTAAACCCAATATTTCGATGAGGTACATTTTTGCCGTATCAAAGTGTATATGCCCTCAATAGCCCTAAGGCTGAGGGTATAAAATAGCTCCATAGGCGCATTTATAGGGAAACAAGTAATTTCTTTATGGAAGAGGAGGCTACCTCGTACAGTATTTTTAGAATTTTGGTTACGCTTATCCACCGAATTGGCTCTAATTTGGTTTAGCATTTTATCTCAATGCTAAATGTTATAGATCCTATTAAGGGGTAAAATATTGCTGAAGTGTAAAAATCCACCCGTCTAAAACTTAAAACCAGTTTAAACAAAAACTTTAACTAATAATTCAAAACCCTGCTAGGTTTTCTCTTCTACCAGCTATGGTTCAAGATTTTAGTGCGGCTCAGTGTTATCAATATTTACTCAAGTTTCGGGGTAACCCCCATAAAATGATACCCTACCATACCATTGGGTATTTTGGAAACGTTATTCAACCGAATAGGCTCCAAGTTAATTGTCATTGGGTGTTAAATCGTCTCATCAATAATTTACCAATTATCACCTTATGGTGAAGGGTATAAAAAGTTCGGCCAGGTCAAATATAATGACGTTTTTACTTATAACGAATATAATGACGTTTACGAATCTATCATTCGATATTATTAAAAATATTGTTAATTATTTATATTCGACATGCCGGTGATGATCAACCATTAGCGGTAGCAGCTACTATTTGGACTCGCTTATAAAATCAGCGACTACATGCCAAAGTGGACAACAAATGATCGACGTTCTTTAATAATAATTAATGACTAATATTTTCTTGTGTTGGATATGTAGTTTGGCTTTCTTCTTCAGGTTATTGGTTATTATGATATAAAATCGTTTAAGAAAAAAATGACAGAACTATTTCTTACACGCGCATTTGAAAGAATGTAAATTGGTTGTTCTGTTTTTTTCGATTACGGTCACATAGAAATTGCCATCAGTTCGGAATACTGCCGAAATATGGCACAAAAGCCAGTTTCAGAATTTTTTTTGTATTTTCATTAAGGGGACCCCCGTCCATTCTCGGGATCAAAATTTTTGTTGACTTAATTCCAATCTACACTAATTCAAGAACGTCCCTGCAAAATTTCAAGTAAAAATCTCAAGAACTCTTGAAGATATAGCCGATTTATTGTGTCAGCATCAAGTGACGGCTGATCCACTACTCTGTGGAATCAAATTCAACTTGTCATGTACATATAATTTTTAAAATGTAACGGTATCTTATCTGTCCAGATTTGTTTCCCGCTCACAGTAAATATCTTTATTATAATCTGCTTCTTATTTCTCTCATAGACAATTTTCGACGTTTTCATATGTTATCATTAGAACATTGTGGGAGAACATGTAAAATGATACTCTCTCACAAATGTCAATTTAGATAAAAACAACATTGAATTGTCCATCCATCAAAGTGTAACATGTAAATACTTTCTCATACTTCGAACGTAGAACGTTACATTTGATGCTATGGCAATAAAACTGGCAATCAATCGGATTTGGAAATTAATATCCAAAAGAAAAAAACCTGTATATTAACATGTTTAATAATTATAAGTAAATAAGTAAAATATTGTCACTAGCTGAAAATATCATACGTACTATGTATGTAACACTAATTTACAAAATATTCTGATTTTTGGTCAACATAAGGTAAAGATAGCAATTCAGGTGGTAGCATATCGATTTATGTAGTGGTCCGATTGATCTAATCCTCGAGAAACTTTCGAAACATGGCTTTTTGATATCATCAACAGTTCCAGTATCGATTTTATTCCATCTTCTCAATCCTCGCAGCAAGAATATATTTCCACGGTGTCTCAGTATTGGGATGAGGAAAACGTCAACTGGGTCAAGTCTTTTGAATACGATAGTTAAGGCGTGTCAGCGGTCTTGTTGTTGTTGGCCAAAAACTCACTCACATGAATCGAGGTGGGAGCTAGTACGTTATCATGGTGCAAAATCAATAATTGGATTTTCACAATTCTGTGCGTTTCTGACGAATTGCTTCCCAAAACGGCGCATAACTTCAAGGTAGTATTCTTAATCATGATGTACCGTGTCATTGCATTCAAAGAAAACAGGAAGCCAAATCTTCACATTTGACTGAACTTGACCTGTTTTTCGATCTTGGTTCTTCTGGACGTTTCCATTGGGATGATTGGTCGCGAGTTATGCCAACGACGTTGATCCCTAATTTAGACCGACGTTGGCGATGTTCTACAGTCCCTGATTGACGTTATTTTTGCTCAATATTTAAACATTTTGGAACATTATTCCGAGCCGCACGTTGAATGCCTTAGTCTCTCAAAAAATAGCTTGGAATGAGCCGATCAATATGCTAATATCATCAGAAATCTCTCTATTAATGATTCGCTCAAAAAATATCCAAAATCATTTGCTTCAATATGTTCATCAGTTGTTGACGAGCATCGTCACTGACATATTCAGAAACTTCCTTAAATTGGTTCTACAACAGCTGAAAATATGCTCATAGTAGACCACAGTCAATATTTCAAATTTCACACAAATCTTAATACAGTTTCTTTTATTATTTTTTTTAGAATAATAAAAAATCGAAGAGTCCACCATAACAGGACGAACCTGTTTATATGTTAAACACAAACTGATAATCCAAAATGGGGGATGTGACCAACATACATAGCTTACATTTGTAACAACACAACAGAAAACCAGTGAGCGGAGCAGTATAGTCGGACGGGGCCGACCATACGATACCCTACACAACTACCACGGAACTCAAATTTTCTGCGGATTTTTATTCCGAGTCTGGGCAATATTTCGTGATATTTGCACCCTCTTCCCCGATTAGAGGTGAACAGCACCTCTTCCTCACACTGACATACTTTCCGAATATTACGAGTATTCAGTACAGCTATTGTACAGATTCCCTTCACCGTGGGTTGTGTTGTGATGTTCGGCTTTCATTTGTGGTCTATAGATCGACTCGAAAATAACACAAAAAATTCAGTTTTCGGTCCAATTCATCCCAAAATTAGTACCTGATCATTAGACCTCGGATTGCATATTTTTTATGCTTTATCCGATTGGACTCAAATTTTGTATTTAGGCGTTTCATGCTTTAATTGATCGATATTTGGGGTCATGTCAAAAATATGCAAAATATGCAAAATATATGCAAAATATGCAAACATATGCAAAATATTCAAAAATATGCAAAAATATGCAAAATATATGCAAACATATGCAAAATATGCAAACATATGCAAAATATGCAAAAATATGCAAAATATATGCAAAAATATGCAAAATATGCACAATATGCAAAAATATGCAAAAAATTAAAAAATATGAACCCTTCAAATAATTCTAAATCCTTTGAAACGAATTTGTGTCCAATCAGAATTTCGATATCTTCATTATTAAAAAATATGCAAATATGCAAAATCCGAGGTCTACTGATCATCACCGAAAATTATAGGCGTGTTTCTTGGAACCTGTTATAGGCGTGTTTCTGGAACCTCATAGAACATTTCAAATCGATCAGCGCTATAGTTCCGCTCTCTAGAGTGATAATGGGTTACTAAATAATATACGAATACGGAGATACCTGTAAATATTTAGGTGTAACTCCCACATCCGAGCACATACAACAATATAACTGGTATTAATTTAAAGATCAACACCTCCTCTTGGATATAATATCAACTTATCGGGTTTATGTCCTTCAGGGGTAAATATATACGCTATAGAATACAAATTTTGTAATTTTTCACACAAAAGTCAGGGTCCATTTGACCCGCTAAATATTGACCGATCTTTATCAAAACAGGCATGCTTATTCTTTGGCCCGATCCCCTTCTCCATGCAAAATTTCATCATGTTTGGACCATAACTGCGGCCTCTGGAGAGACCAGAAAAACCGACAAAAATTAGTATTTGGTCCATTTCATCCCCTAAATATTAACCGATCTTTCCCAAAAACAATAGGGGTCTTCATTGGCCAGAACCCATCCTACATGCAAAATTTCGTGAAGATTGGTCCATAACTGTGGCCTGTATCGTGTTTACAAATTATAATGGACGGACGGACACACATGTCTAGATCGACTCAGCTAGTCGAGATATGACGATCGGTATACTTAAAGGTGGGTATAGGACCAATATTTCGCGGCGTTACAAACTTTTGGGGCTGCACAAAGCTATAACCCTGACAACATAGTTGTGTAGGGTATAACAAGTAAACTAGTTGGGCCCGTCCGAAGTACGTTTTACACACAAAAGAAATATATCGAAATAATTTGGAAACTACATATGCGAATTTTGTAACACCAATGCAGAGAGCATGCAAAAACCTTTCACAATGGAGTGAGTGGTTGTTAGCAACAGAAACTGCAGCCAAAAGAACAATTGCAAAAATAACAACCAACATGTAAGGGGAGATGAGGAGAACGATACCAAAATAAAAACCAGTAAGGAAAGTAGTAAAGTCGGACGGGGCCGACTATATGATACCCTTCACCACTTTGGGTATATTCAACAGAGGAATCCTAACATAGCTAGAGTTATATCTAAATCTAAACCGATTCCTACAAAACTTAGCACATGGTAGGCTATACGAATTTCAGTACATTGTGCAAAATTTTGTAGTATACGGCCTAACTATGGGTCCTTGGTACACCTTTTACTTAAAATCGGACGAAACTATATATAGGAGCTATATCTAAATCTAAACCGATTTCAACAAAACTTGCCGTACGTTATGTTATAGTATCTTCAGTACATTGTGCAAAATTTTGTGCCAATCGGACCCACCTTGGTGAGGCATTTTTATCCAACTTCTAGGTTATACTATCTTCAGTACGTTGTGCAAAATATGTGTCAATTTTGTGTAAAATCGGAGGAAAATATATATGTAGAAGTTATATCAAAATCTGATCTGATTTCAACGAGACTAACTTGTTTTAACTACAGTTCAATGTACAGAATTGTGTGGCAATCGGACAAACTTTGGGTCTCAAGTGCAAAATTTACATAAAATCGGAAGAAAAAATATATAGGAGCTATATCTAAATCTGAACCGATTTTCACGAAACTTAGCACACATTATTCTAGACTTAATTCATTTCAAATTTGTGAAAATTTGAAGATATATATTGACGTTGGTGCAACATTTACATTAAATCGGAAGAAAATATATACGGGAGCTAGATCTAAATTTGAACAAATTCTAGACCTAATTCTTTACGCTATGCCAAATTTCGTGTAAATCGAAGGATATATAGGGGACGAAAATATATATGGAAGCTATATCTAATTTTGGACCGATTTTCAGGAAACTTAACACACATCATTCTAGACCTAATTCATTACGCTATGCCAAATTTCGTTTAAATCGAAAGATATATAGGGAAAATATATATGGGAGCTTTATCTAAATCTGAACCGATTTTCATGAAACTTAACACAGATCATTCTGGACCAAATTCATTACGCTATGCCAAATTTCGTGTAAATCGAAAGTTATATAAGGACTTTGGTACACCACTTACATTAAGGGAACCCCACCCATTCTCGATTTTAATTTTTCAAGATTTTCAATGGGCTGGTAAATCAATACCAATGATTGTTAAGGTTTGTAACTTTGCACATATATATTTAAAGATTTAAAGGAGAAGAAAAATAATTTACAAAAAAAAAATTGTTATTGCTTTGTTGTTGTTTTTTGTAATTAAAGAAAAGTCCTTATTTTTGATGGCGGACATGATAACTCCTCACTGGATCATCGGTTTCCGAAAATTTCAACGGTGTTAGAAAGAGTACATGTCTGGCTCTCGTATGGACTAGGATTATTGACTTCGCTCTAAAATTAACAAAATGGCGGACCTTTGAAAAAATATTTTTGGAAAATCGCCGAATTTTGACCAAAACCAAGTTAAAAAATAAGGAAGATCTTCACCGATTGGCTTTATCCTAGTTCATACGATAGCAGTACACTCACAGAGAAACGTGTAAAAATTTGGAATCGATTGGGTTATTAGTTTTTGAGATATCGTGCCCGCCATTCGCAAAAGAGAAAAACGCGTTTAAAGTTTGAGAAGCTCTTTAGCCGTCACTTGATGCTGACACAATAAATCGGCTATATCTTCAAGAGTTCTTGAGATTTTCACTTGAAATTTTGTAGAGACATTCTTGAAAAAATTTTGACCCCGAGAATGGGGGGTCCCCTTAAATCGGACGAAAATATATATGGGAGCTGTATCAAAATCTGAATTTCATTAGGGTTTGTCCTTGGGCCAAATAAGTGACCTATGCCAAATTTCATCCAATTCGGATCATAAATTCGACCTGTACTTTGTTTACAATTTAACATGGACAGACGCAATGACGGACGGACGGACATGCATAAATCGACTTAAGTGATTCTATGCATATTCTCAAAAGGAACCATGTGTCTATCTCGTTTCCTTTTGCCTGTTACAAACATATGCACATAGACATAATACCCTGTACCACAGTGTGGTGAAGGGTATAACAAGATGGTGGTTATAACGTTTTTTCTTGAGGGCGCAAATACTGCTAAAGTAGAGCGAGGTAGGGAAATAGTTGTGATATTATTGAAATGTTTACATTATTTGGAAACCTAGTGGTTTTCTCATGATTATAAGAACATTTACTTGTATTCAAAGCGTACGAAAAATTGTTTTCTGTTTTCACAACAATTATTTTTCTCAAACTTCGCATTTTTTAACAGTTTTTGTACAAATCTGTTAAATAGTGTTCGCTCCCAGTCATCATTAATAAAACTACACAGTTTATGTATTTCTGGTTTAATTTTTCATAATAATACCTTTTCAAATGCGGTTGTCAACCTGTCTGTCTTGCCTGTTAACTGTTCACAGTTTAAAACGTCATATTCGCTCATTTGTCATTGATTGACTAGTCGGAATCGCTAGACAGGCGAGCGTTTATTAATGATAAAAGAAAACAAAAGAAATAACAACAACGAAAAATGGGAAGAGTAAACAAATTCGAAAAAAATAGTATTAGAATTTGTGCGGATTCGATTGCAGGTGAGGCAATGAGAAAAAAATACACCTAAGAGTAATTGTTGTGGTTGTGCCGGGGTAGTTGATTTTTTATCGAATATCTTGTATTGGCATGTCATTTGTATAACAATGATTTAATTGTCAAATTCCAAACCCATTTAATAGATGTTAATGAAAGATATTTTTTATTAATTATCCCAGTTTCTTTTTATTGAATTCAAATACGCACACACGCACTTCGAAAATAGATTTTAGTCTAACAAATGATTTTTATATATTTTTTTCAAAATTTTCTGTTTAATGATCATTGACAGATATTGCATTGCTATTTTGTTTTATGTTTTTTTTTCTCTGATAACTTTGATAAATAGTTCCATGTTGGTTCCATGTC
This sequence comes from Musca vetustissima, assembly GCF_032173495.1. Lineage (NCBI taxonomy): Eukaryota > Metazoa > Arthropoda > Insecta > Diptera > Muscidae > Musca > Musca vetustissima. The sequence continues at coordinate 58,784 of NW_026887652.1, read as the reverse complement.
CAATAAATTAACATTATGTTAATTAAGCGGAATCAAACAATTCGTAGAGAACACCACCGAACACCGTTTTTTAATTGCCGGTCATTCTCACATAATTGCAAGTTTGATCTTTAATCATTGTAGCTGCCAGTCTGTCAGCCAGTCAGGGTACACGCCCATTCCGTAGCACAGTCTATGTCTCAACAGCAATTTGAAAATAATTGCAAAATTTCAAATATTATTTTCATATTTGAAGTGTCAATCCGAATATCAGCATCAGAGAAAGGAGATGTCCTTCAAAAGATGTTTTTTTTGGAAAGGCAGTATATGACAGGTGAAGGAGTGCGTGTTTGTTAAAATTAACTAAAACTAATGGGGAATATCGTAATAACAAATTAAATAAACTAAGTATTAGGCGAAAGGAATGTCCGATTTGAAAGAAAACTTTGCACAACATAGTATTTTTACCAAGCCTAGATCGAACTCGAAGATGGTACCCATTGGAACACTCCTACTCCCCCACAAAGGGTCAATATTCTTTAAACATGCAAATTTAATTTAAGCGGTTTAAATAACCGATTTGATCAACAATAAATCCGAAACCTCTTTGATAAAAACATCGCAAGACCTCCACATACCATAGATTATCTGTCGGAAATACCGACTGACACTTTTTTACTTGTTATACATCATCGGAATGCCAAATTATAGCAACATCGATGAGAACATTCGGTTATAAACCCAACAATACCAAAAATGAAGTCTATATAAAAACGTGGACCTAATGGAAGATGTCAAAAATTATTTTGGATAATTGTCAAACCACTCTTCGGCTAATGTCAAACAAATTTTACGGAAGTCTTGGACATGAAATGTTTGACAGGGAAGGTTGTTCTAAAATGGCAAACTTTTAAGTTAAAACAACGACGATGGACATCGCTTAGGAAATGTTGAAAATCGCCAACGACGATCCCGATTACAATTAGGTCATGACTGCTGACGAATTGTGGGTGTATGGCTATGACTTCTAAGCCTAATCATCCCATTTGAAACGTTCGTTCAAAACGTTAAAGTTTGAAGCATTTTTCTATGATTGAGTAGATAAAAGAAAAATCGAAATAGGAACTGTGTTTCGTCCATATTGGAAGATATACGAGAACTTTGGTACACCATTTACATTAAATCAGATGAAAATATATTGGAGCTATATCTAAATCTGAACCGATTTTCATGAAACTGTACACACATAATTCTAGATTTAATTCAGTACTAAATTTTGTGCCAATCGAAAGATATATGGGGACTTAGGGGCACCATTTACCTTAAATCGGACGAATATATATATGGGAGCTATATCTAAATGGCGTAGGGGATGATAGATACCAAGCAACGGCTCTGATTGGCTTTAACATGGTGAAGTCCAGACTTATCTTGGTCCCTCTTTCATCTCAATTGTGGACACTGACCTCCCCGCGGTGCTACCTGGGGAGCTATTCTCATCACCCGATGAAATAGTGAGCTAATATGTGCCGCGAGTTTACCCATAAGAACTATAAAAAAATGGGTTGAGGCGTCGGGTTAGTTGCCCACTCTCGGAAAACCCAACCTACTATGATGACGACCCCCGCAAACGTATAAAGGACCACGATCTGCGAATCTGCACTTGGAATGTGCGCAAGTTGTACAGAACAGGCGCAGTATTCGCATTGGCGGATATACTCAAGAAGTAAAAAACCGATATTATTGCCTTACAGGAAATGCGATGGAAAGGGACAGACGATTACGCCCTGTATTATAGCTGCCATGAAACGAGACATGAATTTGGCTGCGGATTTATGGTTAACAGGAGAATAAAAGACCTTGTCTCCAGATTCACTCCAGTAGATGAGCGAATTTCTATAATCCGTATAAAAGCGAAGTTCTTTTACATCAGCCTAATTTGCGCCCATGCTCCGACCGAAGATAAAGATGAACAGACCAAAGACATATTTTACGAGCGCCTAGAAACAGCATATGACCGTTGCCCTGGCCATGACATTAAAATTCTGCTAGGAGATTTTAATGCAAAAATCGGAAGGGAAAATATCTTTGGCCCCACCGTCGGAAAATTCAGCCTCCATGAAGAAACATCCGACAACGGCATGAGGCTGATTGACTTCGCGGCAGCAAAAAACATGGTAGTTAGCAGCACCAGATTCAAGCATCTCGATATACACAAGGCTACCTGGATCTCTCCTGATCAGGCAACGAGAAATCAAATTGATCATGTTGTGATAGACGGAAGGCATTCATCCAGTGTTTGAGACGTCCGATCGATCCGAGGAGCGAATATCGATTCGGACCATTACCTTGTGGCAGCCAAGGTACGCACCCGTCTTAAAGTTGCAGCAAAGGTGCGATCTAATACAACACGGAAACTCGACGTCGAAAAGCTGCAAACACAACAGGTAGCCGAGGCCTACTCCGCTCAACTTACCCATCTGCTTGAAGAAAGCACTTCTTGTCCCGATAATAGTATAGAAGCACAATGGCAAAGAATTGCCCACTCCCTACAAACTGCAGCAAAAGGAACAATTGGGTACCAAAAACCACCACCAAGAAACCCATGGTACGATCAGGAGTGTCGTAATGCTACTGATGAGAAAAACGCAGCGTATAGGGCAACCCTGCAGACAGTAGCAACACATAACGTGATGGAGAATTATCGGGAGAAAAGGAGAGATGAGAAACGTGTTTTCAGAAAAAAGAAGAAAGAACAAGAAAAACGTGAGCGTGAGCAAATCGAGATGTACAGGAGTCAGAATGAAGTCCGGAAATTTTACCAACGAGTAAAACACCAAACCGAAGGCTTTGGTGCAGGCACATCCTCCTGTAGAGATGAAGAAGGGAACTTGGTGACAGATACAGACAGAGTTAATCGGCTCAAGAACAACAAAGCAGCAGGAGCCGATGGGTTACCAGGCGAACTATTCAAGTCTGGTGGCCAGATGCTGCTCCTGACCAGCATGATTAGCACCATGCACCAGCTGATTAGCACAATTTGGCTAGATGAATGCATGCCCAGTGATTGGAACCTCAGCATCCTGTGTCCCGTGCACAAAAAAGGAGACAAGACGATATGTGCCAACTATAGAGGAATAAGTCTCCTTCCCATCGCTTATAAAGTGCTATCCAGTGTGCTGTGTGAACGATTGAAGCCAATGGTCAATGACATCATCGGACCATACCAATGCGGCTTCAGACCTGGCAAATCTACCATTGACCAGATATTCACTCTGCGCCAAATCCTGGAAAAGACCCACGAAAAACACATCGACACATATCACCTATTTGTCGACTATAAAGCCGCATTCGACAGCCCTATCCGTTCAGAGGTGTTTAAAACCATGTCTGCGTTCGGCATTCCTGCAAAATTAATACGGCTATGCAGGATAACTTTAAGTGGCACAAGGTCAGCAGTTAAAGTAGGAAAGGACCTATCGGAGCCCTTCAATACCGAACGAGGATTCATACAAGGTAACAGTTTGTCGTGTGATCTTTTTAACATCCTACTGGAAAAGGTCATACGAGACGCAAAGGTGAACAGAAATGGCACTCTGTACACCAAACAACACATGTTACTCGCCTCCGCCGATGACATCGATATAATGGGTCGAACATTGCGAGCGGTAACAGCCACCTTTGAACAAATTGAAAAGGAGTCTGCCAAAGGGGGTCTGGCAGTAAACGGCGAGAAGACCAAGCTGATGGTATCAACGCGCAAGACGTCCAGTAGACTCGGACCAACTGTGGAACTTGAGAACTACAGCTTCGAGGTAGTTAAAGACTTTATATACCTTGGTACCGCCATAAATAAAACGAATGACATCAGTTTTGAAATTCGGAGAAGGATTAAGATGGCCAACAGATGCTACTATGGTCTAAGTAAGCAGTTTAGAAACAAGGCCACCTCCCGCCAGACCAAACTCACACTTTACAAGACGCTGATACTACCCGTGCTATTATATGAATCAGAAGCATGGGTACTTGCACAAGCAGATGAGGCAGCTCTTGGGGTGTTTGAGAGAATAATTCTCCGAAAGATCTACGGGCCGATCTGCGTCGACGGTGAATATGGGCGTCGAATGAATCATGAGCTTTACAATTTATACGCAGACATCGACATAGTCAGTCGTATTGAGCTGCAGCGACTACGGTGGCTAGGCCATGTTGTGCGGATGAATGAAAATGACCCAGCTCAAAAGGAATATAAAAATGGGCCTACTGATGGTTCCCGTAGAAGGGGAAGGCCAAGAATTAGATGGAAAGACCAAGTAGAAAACAACATCTTGGAACGTGGTCTTCCAAATTGGTGGACTTGCGGACAAGACCGACGCGTTTGGAAATCTTTTTTAAGCTCGGTTTATGCAACAACCGTTCTGTAACAAGCCAGCTAAGTAAGTAAGTATATCTAAATCTGAACCGATTTTTCCCAATTTCAAAAGGGGTTCGTCCTTGGGCCAAATATGTAACGTATGCTAAATTTCATCCAATTCGGATCACAAATGCGTACAGGTCGAATTTGTTTACAATTTGAGACGGACGGACATGCATAAATCGACTTAAAACGTGATTCTATGCATATTCTCAAAAGGAACCATGTGCACAAAGACATAATACCCTGTACCACAGTGTGGTGAAGGGTATACATATTCAATTCGTTTTATTCATTCCTACTACAGAAAATCAAATTTAAGAAAAAAGTCATAACCCTAGTTTATATACACATCTTTAGACATAAGGCAGAGCCTATAAAATGTTTATAGCGATAGAATTAAATTCTAATTTATTTCCAATTTACTTACCCAAACAATTGGTCAAATCCATAGCTCCAGCATAGAGGCAACCATTTTTACGTTTTATGACATTTGTCAGTTTGTCGACACAAAAACATTCGTTGTCATGTTCCGGACCGATGTCATTGACGAAATTCTCTCCGATTGAATAACGATAACCGGGAATGCCTTTATACTGGATCTCCTTCTGATAGAAAAGTTGCACGGACCGACAAATATCCGAACTGAAAATATACATGGAATCACCACGCTGACGGAACGGCGGATATGATGAGGCATCGGTTCCGTTGATTTGATTGCATGTCGATGTTTCACTTTCGGTGGCATTAAGCCAAACTTGTAAATGATGATTGTCGTCGAGTTTTTGTATTTCCAAAACTCTCATGGGATCATCTTTGCCGGTGTGGACCTCATATACCTCACGACCAGTTCCATTTTTCTGAAAAAAATATTAATATTATTAAGGGTTTTTTCCAAATAAATAATTTGACTTACATGATTGAAGAATGAAAACGCCAAACTACCATCCTTGAGTTCTCGTATTGTCTTCGAACCGCCATCTTTAATTTGATTGCATATGGCCTTGGCCAAACCTTGGGGATTTATACAGAAACGTACACCATCGAAGAGATATTCCTTGACTGTGGTGCGAACAAACATTGATTTCGGATCATTAAATATTGCCTTTATATTGGCATTCAGATGGACCAACAATATTGCCAAACCTGGATCATTTTCACCGATTTGTAAAACCGACTAATGTCAAAAAACAGATTGGGAATGAAAATAATAACAGGTTTTGAATTTATTAATAATAGTTGTTGTTGTTGTATTTTCTTATTTTCTATTAAAAAGCTTTTTATTTTACAAGCATTCATAAGCATTTGTTGTAATTCTAAGATAATGTTTTTTTTTTTAATTTTTTTTTTAATTTACAGCATGCAATTTCCAATATCAAATTTTAACCAATTCACCGATTTTGTTTAAGCCATGCCAACGAGAGAACTTATCGCATCTACCCAAAAGCCAACTTACTTTAACACTATCAACCATATTGCTGATGATATTTTGTACCCAATTAAAGGGTTCTAGATATATAAAGGAATATTTATATAACAAAAATTATAGACATTAGTTTTTGACGTGAAATAAATTAGAAAAATGATTAAAAACAGGTGTAGTCGATAATTATCTGGGGTTAACTTTTATATCTCCCGTTATATGATGGAGGTTTAAGTCTTTAATTAAATTTGTAATATCTCGGAGATCCTGGCCTACAAAAGTATTTTTTTTTCAAACAAATTTAAAATGTACCTTTTTCATTATTATAGCCAGTGTCGTTTTTCATATGAAAAACTATATATGATAGACATAGAACCTCGGGTTTGGTTCAGATTTTCCCATATTCAAAATATTCAGGAGTAATCCCGCAAATCAGCGTAAATTCTTCAAACAAGTAACATTTGGGTATAAAAAAGTTATGTTTAAATAATCTATTAAAATAGCTAAGGTCATAAATAAACCAGTAAGGAAAGAAATAAAGTCGGACGGGGCCGACTATATGATACCCTTCACCACTTTGGGTATATTCAACAGATGAATCTTGAGAGACGTCGCATTCTTAGAAGACCAGTAAAATGAAAAAAATTTAGATATAGCTCCCATTTTCAAGAAACATATATAGGGACTTTGGTGTACCATCGGACGAAAATATGTATGGGAGCTATATCTAAATCGGAACCGATTTTTACGAATCTTAACAGAGATGATTCTAGACATTATTCAGTACGCTACCGATTTTTCCCAATTTCAATAGGGTTCGTCCTTGAGCCAAATAAGTGACGTATGCCAAATTTCATCCAATTCGGATAATAAATGCGACCTGTACTTTGTTTATAATTTAAGGGGACCCCCCCATTCTCGGGGTCAAAAATTTTGTTGATATAATTCGAATCTACACTAATTAAAGAATGTCCCTACAAATGAAAATCTCAAGAACTCTTGAAGATATAGCCGATTTATTGTGTTAGCATCAGGTGACGGCTGAAGGGCTTCACAAACTTTAAACGCGTTTTTCTCTAAACATTTCTTTGCGAATGGCGGGCACGATAACTCAAAAACTAATAACCCAATCGACTTCAAATTTTTACACGTTTCTCTGTGAGTGTATAGCTACCGTATGAACTAGGATAAAGCCAATCGATGAAGATCTTCCTTATTTTTTGATATGGGTTTTGGTAAAAAATCGGCGATTTTCCAAATATATTTTTTCAAAGGTCCACCATTTTGTTAATTTTAGAGCGAAGTCAATAATCCTAGTTCATACGAGAGCCAGATATGTACTCCTTCTAACACCGTTGGAATTTTCGGATTCCGATGTTCCAGTGAGGAGTTATCATGCCCGCCATCAAAAATAAGGATTTTCTTTAATTACAAAAAATAACAACAAAACAATAACAAATTTTTTTTTTGTAAATTATTTTTCTTCTATTTTAAATCTTCAATTATATATGTGTAAAGTTACAACTAATAAATCTTTAATTTATAAAAAAGCTTAAACTGGAATTACGCATGACATTTTGAATATGACAAAACACGAATGATATCCCAAAAAAACGATACCCTGCTATATCTTCCATATATATTTTCGTCCGATTTCAAAATATTGTACTCTATAATGGTATTTTTATAATAATAATACTCTACGCCATTAAGGATACAGTGCATACTAAACTTATTATTCCGATTGCAACATCTGGAAATTACCATCGGGGTCTTCGATGGTAATTTATAAATATATAAATATATAAATATATATATATATTATTGACCAGAAAAAAATCGTATGCCGATCACGATAGGTACCGCAATAATTAAGAGAGAACTGAAATTTTGAACAGACATTGATGTTCTAGGCTGTTTGCTATTGCAAATGGAGTATATCAGTCCACGTTTTGGTATATCCCCCTATAATGGTACCCCAACATTTGTCTAGGCCTTATATAACGGCAACCTACAATATTGGATATATTGTTATTTCTTATTTGGTATTTTGCATTCTCAATATATAACCGATCTCTATACTAAAGGTTATATTTTGTATTCTGTTTGGGCGCCTAATCTCACAAAAAATTATATTAGCGTAAAATTAGGTCGCTTAAATTTGGTACATTGTGTTCTTATTGAGTACTAATTTTCCACTTTTTCTGGTAGCCCCCAATTTTTAGATTTTGGGAGGTTTTGACAGCATTTTTTCCACCGAATTGGCTGTAATATAGTACAGTGAGTTCTTATTTGGTAGCAGAACTCGCCACTACATAAGGTATATAAGGGTACCCCCAATTTTCGGTATATTGGGGTTCTTGAGTGCGTTTTCAACACAATTCGCTAAATTTTTCCACTAAAAATTTTAAATATATGTCCACATTTTCTGGTAGCCCCCAAATAACGGTACCCTTAAATTTTCGATATTTTGGGGATGTTTGATGGTATTTTTCGACCGATTGGCTGTAATTTAGTACTTTGAGTTCTTATTGGGTTATAAATCTCTCTACATAAAATTATAAATATAGGTCCATTTTTGTGGGTAGCCCCCAATTTTCAGTATTTTGGGGTTCTTTAGCCGATTTGCACAAAATTTTACACAATGTACTGAATTTAGTATAACCTAACGTGTACCAAGTTTCAATGAAATCGGTTCGGATTTAGATATAGCTCCCATGTATATTTTCGTCCGACTTTTAGTGAATGACAATGTCAATGTTATGAAAAAAAACTTGCATGTTTATGGTCCTTTAAAAATGTGACGTCTGTAAGGATGCATGACTTGAATATACTCAAAGTGGTAAAGGGTATATGATACCACGGCCCCGTCCGACTTAACTACTTTCCTGACTGGTTTATATTAAAATAGTTATCGGATTGGTTCCGCGTTTTGGGTTTGGTTCTTAGACTGTGTTGTAATCACTAGAACGTAAGATTCGAGAATGAACTATATCGTCCGCATTTAGGCCTAGTTCCATATAATGATATTTACCGAATATTTTAGCGTAAAGGAAGGTGTTGTGATCCAAAAATGTTAGTTTCGAAATTCGGCTATATTAGTCCTCAATTAGGCATAGCACCTCATATAATGATAACTACAAATTTTCGGTAATTCCTACACGATGTAATGCAATGACAATTTTCATATTGAACCAGCAGCTTCCACCCAACCCCCCGAAATAAAACCAGTGTACGTTGGTGATGGCCTCATATAACTGTGTGATGTTCCACACCAAAATACTGCAATTTATCAGCATTTTGGGGTGGAACATCCATGCGTCGTCAATATCGGTCCACTTTTTGGTGTTTTTAGGAAAAATCTCCATTAAAAATTGCTGAAATTTGACGATTATGGTTTGTTCATTATGGTTTATATAAATCGGTTAGCAGAATTGTCGGTATAGGTCCACTTTTTAGAATGTTCCCTATATTTTCATTCCAAATACCTGTTAGTATACCTATGGTAGAGGGTATCCAAAGTTCGTCCCGGCCGAACTTAACGTTTTTTTTCACATGTCACGTGTCAGTTTTGGTATGTTCAAGGTACTAGCTCAGCCTTAGTGTTTGTAGTTAAGTTTGTTTTTTCTGAAAGAGCCGATCGGTTTTAGGTATCCAGAATATCCACCGCATGGTGGAGGGTATAAAAAGTTCGGCCCGGTCGAACTTATCGAAATTGTTATTTGTTTATTCAACACAATTCCCTAAGGCCTATAAAATACTTTAAGTTAACTTCCAACATTTTGATGTCATTTTTATACCATCTGCCTGTCATTTTATACCACAAGGGTCTTCGGACTAATCAATTTCATATAGTTTGAATACCTGCCAGATGGGATAATTTTGTTTATTGATATAGCCATTAATGTGGAAATGGGCCTCACCAATCAAAATAATTTTTCAATACAATTCCAGATCATTTTAATGTCAATATTCACTTAAGATTAGGACATGTTATTATATAAAATTGTCCATAAAATATGCAAGAAGAAATATCAATTAACGTAATATAATATACGTTTAACCGTTATTATTATTTTCTCATAATCGCATTTTATATAATCATCAAATTTGCATTTGTACGAAATATACGCATCATTGAAGCGTTTTTGCAAAATTTGCAAAAACTGTTCAATGAAGCGAACAATGACTTTAAATATTTCGAAAATGTTTTAATTAAAAATAACAAACATATTGACATGTTATATTAATTGGCACTTTCTTAACGAATACCATAAAGTCGATTATGCATACATTCATATGTAATTATAAATGGGATTATAATTGAAATAAATAGACCGCATGCATGTATATGACCCGGGAAGTTTGTCAGTTTTATTTTTGATGTCTGAAAATAAGTTCAATGACTTTTCAGTAACTAAAAGATAAGACTTCCTCGTATATAGAAGATCTGTTATATACATACGAAACTTCTAAAGCTATTTTAGAATAAGTATTTGAGCCACACAATTAACGTGAATATATGTTTGCACCGCATAATATATAATTATGGACGTATAATTATTGAAACCCTCAACCGTGTAATCCAATAACCTCTACAAAAAGTCCACCCATTAAGTAACTGTCACCAGTGTTATGATTTTTGACATATAACTGTCAAACTAAAATATTTGTTAATATTACATAACAGTATTGTACCCCGCCCATTTCACATAGTATAATTAAACCTGTTTGTTTATATCTTCAAGAAAATAGGTTAATAATAGAATGAAAACGATGTTAGTAAAGCGTAAAATAAATTTAAATACATGAAAGAAAGAAAAACGTAAAGGCCAGAAGAAACTAGAAAATAAATTTGTTGTTACAAACAAAATAAAATTAGAACAAAAAAATATATAGCAATAGAATATGGAATATTGTTCAATTGTAAATATAACAAATTACTTTACGTTTCCCACGAATGCGATCCATTAAACGTTTTAAAACACGAACACCGGGCGTTCGATTTAGACGATGATTTAAACGATTTGCAAAACCCTGTAAAATGTCTGTGATTTCTCTTTCGAATACTTGTAAAAATGCCTAGAAAAAGTTTACAAATTAGGTAAAAATATTTGAAATAGATTATTTGATGATGGCCTATTGATGGGATATAATGGGAGAGAGAGAGATAGTTTTAGAGAGAATAATATGTTGTTTTCATATCAATCTAAGATCATAACGAACAGAATACAGTACTATTCCTATTAGACACAATCTTCTCTCTCTCTCCATATTATCTTTCAATTTAAATATTTTTATACTACACTTTCCACTTACATTCATGTGCATATTCAGGGCCACGATATGATCACTTTCCTTGTAGGGGGCTGAAGCTTCTTCATCGAACACGTATAATTGATCTTGGGTAAATGTTATCTTGGAACCATCTCTAGAGAAGTGTTTAACACGCTTTCGACGATATTGTCTTCATGTAAACAAATATTAATATTAGTAATATCAATTTCTTTTAAAATAGGCAAATGAGTACTCACTTGTAAACATAGGGTCCAACTTCTTTCACAATTGGAATGGCGCCTTGCTGTACCCTCATCGGATTGGTGACATTAAAAATGTAAACTTTAAATGTCAATGGTTGTGGCAATTGTATAAAACGTTTATATTGTTCCGAACCGTCCGTAATGATTACACTCTGCAAAAGAGGAAATAATAATATAATTCATTAGTCTCTGTGTAATAGTAAATAAAATAAGTATTTTAAAACAATATAGAATGAAACCAGTGAGCGGAGAAGTATAGTCGGACGGGGCCGACCATATGATACCCTACACAACTTCAACGAAAAACTAACTTTATGTGGATCTATATTCTGAACTTGGGCAATTTTTGAACCATCTGGTACAACTAGAGCCCGACAATTATTACTAATGTTCAGTACAGCCCTTCTAATTACTTGTCCAGATTCCCTTCCCTTGTGTTGTGATCTTCTTATTGCCATTGGAGCCTATAGATCGACTCGAAAAAAACACAAAAAAAAAAATAAGTTTTCGGTCCAGTTCATCACAATAGAATTATCTGATCGTCAGATTTGTAGGCGTTACCCTTGACCATAACTAGAACTTCATGGAACATTTTAAAGCGATCAGAGCTATATTTCCGCCCTCTAGTGTGGTAAAGGGTTACTAAATAATATCTGAATATGTAAGCGCCTGTAAATATATATGTGTAACTCTCACATCTGAGTACATACGACCATATAATTGGTATCAATTTAAAGGTCAACCACTGCCCTTGGATATACCAACAACTTTTCGGGTCTATGTCCTTCAGGGGTAAATCTATACGCTATAGAATACAAATTTTGTAATTTTTCACACAAAAGTCAGGGTCCATTTGACCCGCTAATTATTGACCGATCCTTATCAAAACAGACAGGCTTATTCTTTGGCCCGATCCCCTTCTCTATGTAAAAATTCGCGATGTTTGGGTCATAATTGCGGCCTCTAGAGCGACAAGAAAAACGGACAAAAATTAAGTATTTGGTCCATTTCATCCCCTAGATATTAACCGATCTTTACCAAAAACAATAGGGGTCTTCATTGGCCAGAACCCATCCTACATGTAAAATTTCGTGAAGATTGGTCCATAACTGTGGCCTGTATCGTGTTTACAAAATATAATGGACAGACGGACGGACACACATGTGTATATCGACTCAGCTAGTCGAGATATGACGATCGGTATACTTAAGGGTGGGTCTAGGACCAATATTTCGCGGCGTTACAAATTCTTGGGGCTGCACAAAGCTATAATACCCTGACAACATAGTTGTGTAGGGTATAAAAACAACACTATAGTCCAAAGATCTCATAATTAAAGCAGTTGGTTTGTGAAATAATTAATGATTACGGTTCTGCAGGAATCGTTTATGTATTAAGGATAAACAACTGTGGCTAAATTCAAGTCATTTATTTAAAAATTCGCTCAAAATCTCCAAACCACTATCCAGCATCCACCACAGATTCGCTGAGATGCAACGGATGCGGAGAATGGGTTCATTTCAGGACTTCACGAGGAAAAATCAACGAGATCGTGGATTTTTTGAGTCGAAGAAGTATTATGGTCGATGCGATCCAGAAAACGAAGCTAAACAACACCTGTAGTCTTCAAAGTTGTGTCGGATACAACCTTAAAATAGAAGGATCATAAGAGTGGTGGTGAGGATTGTAATATCTCCGGAACTGTTTAACCTCTATCTTTCTGGAATTCCACGCCCACCGGATGGCATGAACATCGTAACATACGTGGCTGATTTTACGATCATGGCCTCAGGACCCAAAATTGATGACATTTGCGAGAGGCTGAACCACTATCTCGGAAATATCCGCCACTAAATCAACGGCCGCACTGTATACCACATGGACAGCGGAGATGCGGCTACCTTTGATACAGGTCGATTGGTTCAAAATTCCGACCATCAACTATCCCAAGGTTTCACATAACACGCCACATCTTTTCTACTGCCCAGCCAACCCAGAATTCTTGAGAACCCAGAATTCTTGAGTAGGACATTTTGTTGGAAAACTCCTCAGGAGAACTTCTGTCCAGACTTTTCTTGTCTGTATGAGCATTTTGGAAGTATCTTAAAGGACCTCAATTTAGAAAATAATGTATATTTATACCCTACAGAACTATGTTGTCAGGGTATTATAGCTTTGTGCAGCCCCAAAAGTTTGTCATGCCGCGAAATATTGGGCCTAGACCCACCTTTTAGTCATATCTCGACTAGATGAGTCGATCTAGGCATGTGTGTCCTTGCGTCCATCTGTCCATTATAATTTGTAAACACGATACAGGCCACAGTTATGGACCAATCTTCATGAAAATTTGCATATAGGATGGGTTCTGGCCAATGAAGACCCCTATTGTTTTTGGTAAAGATCGGTTAATGTTTAGGGGATGAAATGGACCAAATACTAATTTTTGTCGGTTTTTCTGGTCGCTCCAGAGGCCGCAATTAGGGTCCGAATATCGCGAAATTTTACATGGAGAAGGCGATTGGCCCAAAGAATAAGCATGCCTGTTTTGATAAAGATCGGTCAATATTTAGCGGGTCAAATGGACCCTGACTTTTGTGTGAAAAATTACAACATTTGTATTCTATAGCGTATATATTTACCCCTGAATGGTATATACCCGAGAAGTTGATTGTAGAGGAGGTGGAGTGATTGTCCTTTAACTTGATATAAATTATATTGTTATATGTACTCGGATGTGGGAGTTACACTTAAATATTTATAGGTGCTTACGTATTCAGATATTATTTAGTAAGTCATTAACACACTACAGGGCGGATATATAGCGCTGATCGCTTTGAAATATTCCATGAGATTCCAATTATGGTCAAGGATGAAGTGGACGGAAAACTTAATTGTTTGTGTTTTTTTTCGAGTCGATCTATGGGCTACAATTGAAAGCCGAACATCACAACTCAACCCACGCTGAAGGGAATCTGGACAAGTAATTAGAAGGGCTGTACTGAATATTATTAATATTTGTTGACCTCTAGTCGGTCAAGAAGGTGCAAATATCGCGAAATATTTCCCAAGCTCAGAACTACACCGCAGAAAGTTAGATTTTAGTGGAACTTGTGTGGGGTATCACATGGTCGGCCGCGTCCGACAATACTGCTCCCCTGACTTGTTTTTTGTTTTACTTAATGTATTATTCGTTTGATACTACTATGAGATATTTTTATATATTAAAGCCCTTCTGCCTAAAAAGACTTTTCTTTCTATTGGATATCTGATATTCATAAGTACTTCATTTTTAAACACCGCATTTAGATATTTTCTGAAGTTTCTAGCTTTGAAATTGGCAAATATTGGGTAATGCTTAAACATAGTTGTGAGGGAATATTGTTAATGAACGTTACCATGCTACAATGGAAATTTTCTTTTTTAAAAAGGTATTTTTCTCAAATAAATTTAAATAAATCTCAACAAGAAAGAATTCCTTGCGTGGGATTTGTCATCGAATGAATTACCTTTTATTTCTTTTTTTGAAAAAAAAAAATAAATAAATAAATAAATGTTTTTATTTATTGTGTCGCTTTTAATGTGACATTAAATTAAATCGGCGAATATAAATTTAATTTCTAATTTGATTATCAATAAATAATTACATTTCGCATGACATATTTGAAATAAGTTCAAATGGAAAAATTTTGGGCAATAAATGATTAAATAAATATAAGAAAAGGCTAATAAATTTAAAGTTCAAAGAAAATGTGGGCGGTTCGTTTTTATACCCTACACAACTATGTTGTCAGGGTATTATAGCTTTTTGCAGCCCCAAAAGTTTGTAACGCCGCGAAATATTGGTCCTAGACCCACCTTTAAGTATACCGATCGTCATATCTCGACTACCTGAGTCGATCTAGACATGTGTGTCCGTCCGTCCGTCCGTCTGTCCATTATAATTTGTAAACACGATACAGGCCACAGTTATGGACCAATCTTCACGAAATTTTGCATGTATGATGGGTTCTGGCCAATGAAGACCCCTATTGTTTTTGGGAAAGATCGGTTAATAATTAGGGGATGAAAGGGACCAAATACTAAATTTTTGTCTGTTTTTCTGGTCGCTCCAGAGGCCGCAATAATGGCCCGAACCTCGTGAAATTTTGCATGGAGAAGGGGATTGGGCCAAAGAATAAGCATGCATGTTTTGATAAAGATCGGTCAATATTTAGCGGGTCAAATGGACCCTGACTTTTGTGTGAAAAATTACAAAATATGTATTCTATATCGTATATATTTGTCCCTGAAGGACATAGACCCGAGAAGTTGATATTATATCCAAGAGGAGTGGTTGACCTTTAAATTAATACCAATTATATTGTTGTATGTGCTCGTATCTGGGAGTTACACCTAAATATTTATAGGTATCTCCGTATTCGCATGTTATTTAGTAACCCATTATCGCTCTACAGAGCAGAACTATAGCGCTGATCGCTTTGAAATGTTGCATAAGGTTCCAGTTAAGTGGACCGAAAACTTCATTTTTTGTGTAATTTTCGAATCGATCTATAGACCACAAATACAAGCCGAACATCACAACACAACCCACGGTGAAGGGAATCTGGACAATAGATGTACTAAATACTCGTAATATTCGAAATATATGTCAGTGTGAGGAAGAGGTGCTGTTTACCTCTAATCGGGCAAGAGGGTGCAAATATCACGAAATATTGCCCAGACTCGGAATAAACATGCGCAGAAAATTTGAGTTCCGTAGTAGTTGTGTAGGGTATCGTATGGTCGGCCCCGTCCGACTATACTGCTCCGCTCACTGGTTTTTGGAATAATTTGTTTTTTAAATAATACGAAAACCAAAACAAAAAAATGTATCGAACATTTTATACCCTCTATGAAATATTAAACATTGTGTGCCAGGCAGTTTTGTATTCTCTGATAAAACAAAGTTCCAAATTCCAGACACTTCGGTTGAACAATTTGTCAACGACATTAAAAATATTGAAAACACCGATATTGATACGTAGGTAAGAAATCGAATGATAATTTGCAGAAATTTCTATTAAGAAATGAAGATATTTTAGCCCATCAATGCCTCATGGGTATTTAAATACCCGTAAAACAGATCGTACTTAAATCGCAGTCTCCATATTACCTAAATTATGCTCTACATGTATATACAAAATGACAAATCCAAAATCCCCCAACTCAGGCGGGTTCTGAAGACAACAATAACTCTGCAACAAACACGCTGATTGGTCGATTGGGTATTTAAATACCCAACGCAAAGCTCAGATATGTTGATAGTTAAAAAGCTAAAAATTTGCAACGAAACTTCTATGACCTGTATTAGCCAACATATAAATTTTGAGAAAAATCTTACCGTGGTTTCTATGTGCAGGTATTTTTAACACAACAAGGATCTATTTTGAAAAAAAAAATCAAAAATGTTTTTCTTCTTCCAATGTTCTGTTCGAAACTTATAACGGCAATTTAAAAAAAAAAGAAAAAAAAAAACAGTAAAGTCGGACGGGGTCGACTATATGATACCCTTCACCACATTGGGTATATTCAATAGATGAATCCTAAAGACGTGGCATTTCTACATAAAATCGAACGAAAATATGTCACAGAATATCGGTCACATTTTGAGTTCTTGGTGCACCATTTACTTAAATCGGGAAAAAATAATAGTAGCTCTATTTTGAACCGAATTCAATAAAAATTTCCACATGCTAGGTTATATAAACTTCAGAGCATTGTGTAAAATTTTGTAATCGGCCTAACATTGGGCTTTTGGTGCACCTTTTACTTAAAATCGGAAGAAACTATATATACGAACTATATATAAATCCGATTTCAACAAAACTTGCCAAACGTTATCTTATAATATCTTCAATAAGTTGTGCAACATTTTGTGCCAATCGGACCAACCTGGGGAGTTTGGTGCAGCATTTATATCTAACTTCTAGGTTATACTAAGTTCAGTACGAAAAATATATGCGGACTTTGGTACACCATTTACAATAAATCGGACTAAAATATATGGGAGCTATATCTAAATCTGGACCGATTTTCAGGAAACTTAAGAAACATCATTCTAGATCTAATTGAATACATTATGCCAAATTTCGTGCAAATCGAAAGATATATAGGGACTTTTGTACACCATTTACCTCAAATCGGACGAAATTATATATGGGAGCTATATCTAAATCCGACCCGAGTTTCACGAAACTTAACACACATCATTCTTGTCCCTATTCAGTACGATATACCAAATTTCGTGCTAATCGAAAGATATATAGGGACTTTGGCGCACAATTTACCTTAAATCGGACGAAAATATATGGGAGCTATATCTAAATCTGAACCGATTTTTTCCAATTTCCATAGGGTTCGTCCTTAGGCCAAATAAGTGTAGTATGCCAAATTTCATACAATTCGGATCATAAATGTAACCTGTACTTTGCCTACAATTTAACATGGACAGACAGACGGACATGCATAAATCGACACAGAAAGTGATTCTATGCATATTCTCAAATGGAACCATGTGCCTATCTCGTTTCCTTTTTAGTTTAGTGGGACGGGGCTGGCCATATGGCACCCTACACAACTGCCAAGAAAATCTATTTCGCGATATTTGCACCCTATTGTCCGATTATAGGTCAACAGCTCAACTTTCTAACCCTGGCATATTAGGTTGGGGAAAAAGAAATCCGGTCGTCGAAAATCGGAGAAATGATCGAAAATTACAGGCATGTTAGCTGTCGTAACATCGCCCAGGAGCTAAAAAATCGCCCATAAAACTGTTTTAAACCTTTTACACAAAGCAAACGAAACTCGATGTTTGGGTGCCACACCAACTAACAGAAAAAATAGGATGGGTCGAATTTCCATTTGCAAAGCCTTAGCCAAACGGAATGAGGTAGACCCATTTGTTAAACGGATGGTGACTGTAGATGAGAAATGGATCACATATGATAACCCTGAGCGAAAACGATAGTGGTCAAAGAGCGGTGAAGCACCTTAAACGGTGGCCAACCCTGGACTAACGGCCAGGAAGATTTTACTATGCATTTGGTGAGACTGGAAGGGGTTTATTTATTATGAGTTGCGAACGCTAAATTCTAATATCTACTGTCAACAACTGGGCCATTTGAAGATAGCAATTGAAGATAGCCAGACACGGCCAGAATTGGTCAAAAGGAGAGGTATCGTGCTCCACCAGGACAACGCTGGGCCACACACATCAATAGTGACTCAGCAGAAACTTCGGGAGTTTGATTGGGAAGTTTAAATGCATCTGCCATATAGTCCGGACTTGGCACCAAGCGATTATCATATTTTTCTTGCATTGCAAAATTTCTTTAATGATAAAAAATTGGTAACTAGGGAGGATTGTGAAAATCGACTACTAGAGTTTTTTGCAAACAGAGAGCAGAACTTCTATAAGAGAGGCATTATGATGTTACCTTTTATATGACAAAAAACCATACAACAAAAGGGTGCATATTTGACCCAAATCGGACATTCCGAAACTAATATTTCCCAAATCTTGTTTTCCCGAGGAGAATATTTACGTTGTAAAATGAAAATTTGGTCACTTTAGTTTAGGTTGATTTGACCCTCGGAATATCGATCAATCATCATCTAAACAGCCGTTATAAGATGTTGGTCAGATCCCCTTCACCGTGTAAAATATGTGATATTCTGAATACAATAATGGCCTCTAGAGCGACTAGAAAATCTGACAAAAATGAAGTTTTCGGTTCATTGCAACCCCTAAATATCATCTCAACATCACCGAAAATTATAGGCGTCGTCCTTGACCATTCAAACGGATCAGCGCGATATTCATACTAAATAGTCATACTAAACAATATCGTAGCACATAGACACCTGTTAATTTGTACGTATAACTCCCTATGTGTACTCGGACATATAACCATATCAATTTAAGTTGAACCATTCGTAGTGTTCGGGACATATTTGCGGCTTCTAGAGCGACCACAAAAAAAGACAAAAATAAAGAATTTGGCCCATTTCAACCCTAAATATTAACGGGTCATTGCCAATAGGGGTCTTCATTGGACTTTCGTTACGATTGTTCCATAACTGAGGCCTGTAGCGCGTTTGCAAATTATAATGGACAGACGGACAGATGGACACACATGTCTAGATCGACTCAGCTATTCGAGATATGATGATCGGTATACCTAAAGGTGGGTCTAGGACCAATATTTCGTGGGACTTCACAAAGCTATAATACCCTGACAACATAGTTGTGTAGGATATAAAAAACGAACACACAAAATGTGAACCATTGATTCAATTTTGAATAATGCGGCAATTTTTATCAGATAGAGTCTACTCAGTCATACTTGTTTTTAGAGCAGTAGAACCCTATCATTACACTGTGCGACAAATTTGAATTTTTTTGATAATTACCGGGAAGGTGGGGCAATATTCCCCCTTTTCAAGAATTTTGATAAATTTCGAATTATGATTTCTTGAAATCCTTGCATTTTAGGTATATAGTGTCTTCGGCAATATTACTGATAAAATATCGAGGAATATTTTGCTATACAACTTTAACCCTCAACCGACTCATTAAAGGGGTCTTTTCAGTCCCCTATTCCAGGAGTGATTGAAAACTCATTCAAAACGGGGTTAAAACTGCTCAGAATATTCTACAGAAATGTTCGCCATAAAGTTTTACTATAAGTCTCAGAATAGACTAAAACTCAAAAATCAGCCTAAACGTCAAAAATCTTAAAAAAACTAAAACTCATTTTAGGGTTAAAATCGTACTTATTACTATTTTTTACCCATTTTTTCCACAAGGTGACGTTTTAGAAGGATGGTATAAGGGACAAAAATATTCTCCATCAAATTTCAATACAAGTCACTGAACAAGAGAAATCTGTATATATAATGTATATACCGAAAATATAGTCATACATTTTGAACCAAAAATTCAAAATGTTTTTGTATTTTTTTATCAAAGACATTTCCCAGTATTTTTTTCGACAAAGTGCATTAAAATAAACTGAAACTTAATTTTAGGTATATAATGTCAAAGAATAAAATATTCTACGTCAAAATCCACTTCAAGTCTCGGAACAAACTATATATTTATATTAAATAGTATTTAAGAAATTTACATTATAAAATTATATATAATAATAATTTTTTTTGCAGACTTCAGTTAATTTTATACTGTAACCCTCGGTTGAGGGTTAAAGTTGGAACCAAAATATTCCTCGATACTTTATAAGTAATATTGCCGAAGGCACTTTATACCTAAAATGCAAGGATTTCAAGAAATCATATTTCGAATATTATCAAAATTCTTGAAAAGGGGGAATATTGCCCAACTTTTTAGGTTACCTCCCGACGTAAACTTTCAAAACGCCGATACACGTGTCTTCTTTTTTTAGGCCCTCTTTCATAATCTGTTTGAATTTCCCGGTAATTATTTTTTGTGTTGCACAGTGTTATTTTTTGTGAGTTAAATATCAAATAAATAATTACCAATATTTGTTTCAACGAATTAACATGCAATCGAATTCATCGGAATTATATAAAATCACATACGTGTTAATTTTATCACAATTCTAAAAAATGATTTTTAATTAAATATTCAACATGTTTTGAAAACAGAGAAAAACAACAACAACGCCATAATTTATAATAAAATATTGTTTAGAAAAATATTTACGATAAATATTTGCACAGGAAATGTGTTTTAAAATATGTAAATCATCGCGGAACATTTATAACGTAATTAAAATAAATAACAGAGTCGAAAAAATTACCAATAATTTTTGTTTTTGAAAACTTACAATTATTACACTTAAATAATAATTATAAAGGTTTAAAATTTACGATAAAGTTCATGATATGTATACCCTACACAACTATGTTGTCAGGGTATTATAGCTTTGTGCAGCCCCAAGAGTTTGTAACGCCGCGAAATATTGGTTAGACCCACATTTAAGTATTCCGATCGTCATATCTCGACTAGCTGAGTCGATCTAGAAATGTGTGTCCGTCCGTCTGTCCATTATAATTTGTAAACACGATACAGGCCACAGTTGTGGACCAATCTTCACGAAAATTTGCATGTAGGATGGATTCTGGCCAATGAAGACCCCTATTGTTTTTGGTAAAGATCGGTTAATATTTAGGGAATGAAATGGACCAAATACTAAATTTTTGTCGGTTTTTCTGGTCGCTCCAGAGGCCGCAGTTATGGTCCGAACATCGTGAAATTTTACATGGAGAAGGGAATCGGGCCTAGGAATAAGCCTGCCTGTTTTGATAAAGAGCGGTCAATATTTAGCGGGTCAAATGGACCCTGACTTTTGTGTGAAAAATTACAAAATTTTTATTCTGGGGCATATATACTTCCTCCTGAAGGACATATACTCGAGAACTTGATAGTAAGTCCAAGATGAGTTGTTGACCTTCAAATTTATACCAATATATGGCTGTATGTACTCCGATGCGGGAATTATACGTAATTAAGTAAAGGTGACTATGTGCATATTATTACTATTACTCCATTAGAGGACGGAAATGTCGCGCTGATCGCTTTGAAATTGTACATGAACTTCCGATTATGGTCAAGGACGACGCTTATAGTTTTCGTGGAAGTTGAGATTTCATTCAGGGGGTGCAATGAATCGAAAACTTTAATTTTGTCAGATTTTCTAGTCGCTTTAGAGGCAATTATTATATACAGAACATCATATATTTTACAAGGTGAAGGGGATCTGACCAAATACTTAGAGCGGCTGTTTAGATGATGATCGGTCAATTTTCCGAGGGTCAAATCAACCAAAATTTAAAGTGACCAAATTTTTTTGTATGACGTAAAAATTATCTTCAAGAAAAACATTTTGGAAAATATGCAAGACTTAGAAATAGGAGTTGTTGATCTATAATCGTAAAAAGGGTGCAAATATCACAAATTATTGCCCTCAGAATATAGAACCGCCGAAAGTGTGCTTTTCGTGGTAGTTGTGTAGGGTATCATATGGTCGGCCCCGTCCGACTATACTGCTCCGCTCACTGGTTTTAAAATATTTTCTTTAGTTAGTAGTTTTTTATTTAGAATGCCATTTATGCGTAAAGGTCAAGTACTTCGTTCTTAATTGTAAGATTTTAATTATGGACATACTCGTTTTAAACTTTATTAATTATTATTTTTAATATTCTTCATTGTTCTGTTCCCAGGAAATTATACATCAATTTAATGAAAATGTATCTTGTCTTTACATGTTTTTTCGGTATTGTTCTTTAAAGTAATTTTTTACAGTAAAAAATTAAACGACCTGTACTTATTTACAATTCATTTGAAATGACAAAGAGCAAAATAATAAGTGACATAAAATAATTACAACTAAACGATTTTATTAAGAAAAAATAAAACAACAAAAACCACAAAATCACAGTGACACGACAATAAAACACTGAAGCACCAACTCCGCTACCATAGCCGTCTGCGGTAATTAAGTTCAGTGATCTTCACAAAGAATTAGTTTGTGTTTTTGTTTGGTTCCCATTTTTTGTTGACCTTATTTTGGGCAGAGCAATTAGTTTAGTATCCCCTTCCCAAAATAAAACAAGCTAATAGACTTTTTGGAATAAAATGCTCCGTCAGAGCATAGAAGAACAATGCTGGAATTATGTCGCAATCATTTAGTTTCATCTATTTTTGTGGTTGTATTTTTTGTTGTTGTGGTATTGTTCTGGCTGTATTAGACAGCTGTTGTTGTTTTTGTTGTTCGATTCATTTCCCATAATGAAATCATAAATTATGAAAATGTCATTCCCATTTCAATAGTTAATTTTCTTAATAGCACATCGTGTGAGTCCACCAAAATGTTTTATGAGAGAAATATAATTTTATCTAATTTTTTTTCGGGAATGTTTAACAAATGGGAATTGGGGTCAAATTTGACCTATTCCCATTATTCGATTTTAATTAATTTATAATATTGGGGTTAACTAAATGGTTGTGTTGAAATTAGAAGATTTTAAAAAATATTTTATCTTAGGAAGAGTTGTAAAAAAGTTTCTATGAATGGAAATGATGCAAAAGGAAGGCTAAAAGCTATTCCATTTATAAACCAGTGAATGGAGTAGTATAGTCTGACGGGGCCGACCATATGATACCCCACACAACTTCCACGAAAATCTAACTTCTTGTGGTGCTATATTCTGAGCTTGGCATTATTTCGTGATAATTGCACCCTCTTCCACTTACATATTCTGTACAGCCCTTCTAATTACTTGTCCAGATTAGCTTCACCCTAGGTTGTGTTGTGATGTTCGGCTTATAATCACTGAACGACTTTGCTCAATGAACGCCATCGGCCACTGCACTACAATGTGTTTTCTTCCACAAATGAACGGCGTCAAATAACAACAATTTCATATAAAATCTGTTAAATTGAATGAAGGTACGTGTAATATATTAACAACGTGGAGAAAATAGATAGGAAAGTCTTCCGAATGATTGTGAATGGTAATCATTCGTTACGGTTGAATGAACTGCCGAAACTTAATTGGAATACGCTGCAATGCCAAAGATATAAGCAACTGAACGAAGTGAACGACCTAGTCCACTTAAAAACCAGTAAGGAAAGTAGTAAAGTCTGACGGGGCCGACTATATGATATCCTTCACCACTTTGGATTTATTCAACAGATGGCATTGTCCATAAACATGCAACCCATACTAAATTTGGTCAGATATAGAGTTGCTTCTTACAATGGGACAAAAATATGTAAACCATTTTAAAGAAAATATCAATCGGACTATCATTGATTATTTGGATAAATATTTGATAAACATGAGGAATTTGGTGCACAATTTACCTTAAATCGGACGAAAATATATATGGGAGCTATATCTAAATCTGAACCGATTTCTAGGAAACATAACACACATCATTCTATACTTTATTCAGTACACTATGCCAAATTTGGTGCAAATCGAAGGATATATAGGGACTTTGGTACACCATTATTTAATCGAACGAAAATATATTTGGGAGCTATATCTCAATCTGAACCGATTTTCAAGAAACTTAACACACATCATTTTAGACTTAGTTCAGTACGCTTTGTTAAATTTCGTGCAAATCGAAAGATATGTAGGAACTTTGGTATACCATTTAAATCGGACGAAAATATATGTATTTGGGAGCTATATCTAAACCTGAACCGATTTCCGAAATGGTTGTGTTGAACACACATCATTCTAAAAAAAAAATTATTATCCTATGTCAAATTTGTAAAAAAATGTATATCAATGGAAATGTTACCTTAAATCGGACGAAAATATATATGGGAGCTATATCTAAATCAGTTTTCATGCACAAAAAATATATTATTAGGCTGTATCAAATTTCGGATTATTTGGATATATAGTACCGATTAAATCGGACAAATATATATATGGGAGCTATATCTAAATCTGAATCAATTTCCACGAAACTTAACACACATCATTCTAGACTTTATTTAGTACCCTATGCCAAATTTCGCTCAACTCGAAAAATATATAGGGACTTTGGTACACCATTTACATTAATTCATTACGCTGTGCCAAATTTCGTGCAAATCGAAAGATATATAGGAACTTTGGTGCACCATTTACATTAAATCGGACGAAAATATATATGGGAGCTATATGTAAATCTGAACCGATTTTCAGGAAACTTAACACAAATCAGTCTAGACCTAAATCATTAGGCTGTATCAAATTTCGTGCAAATCGAAAGATATATAGGGACCGTTTACATTAAATCGGACAAATATATATATATATATATATATATGGGAGCTATATCTAAATCTGAAACGATTTTTCCCAATAGGGTTTGTCCTTGGGCCGAATAAGTGACCTATGTCAAATTTCATACAATTCGGATCACAAATGCGACCTGTGCTTTGTTTACAATTTAACATGGACAGACGGACGGACATGCATAATTCGACTCAGAAAGTGATTCTATGCATATTTTCAAAAGGAACCATGTGTCTATCTCGTTTTCTTTTGCCTGTTACAAACATATGCACAAAGACATAATACCCTGAACCACAGTGTGGTGAAGGGTATAAGAAATGATCTAGTTCTTCGATCACTCAAATGAACGAGATTGTCCAAGACTAGTTCGTGGCCAGAACCCATCCTACAAGTAAAATTTCGTAAAGATTGGTCCATAACTGTGGCCTGTATCGTGTTTACAAATTATAATCGACAGACGGACGGACACACATGCCTAGATCGACTCAGCTAGTCGAGATATGACGATTGGTATACTTAAATGTGGGTCTAGGACCAATATTTCGCGGCGTTAAAAACTATTGGGGTAGTACAAAGCTATAATACCCTGACAATATAGTTGTTTAGGGTATACAAATCTGAAAATGGTCTTAAAGCTGTGGAAGAACCGTATTCCGTATTCTAGAGAACATCAATAAAGGATGTTGAGGAAAAAACCAATGGCGGCTTGCCAACGGTGATGATGTGTAAATGGTCTTCTAGATATAGAAGTGCTGTAAAGCATGTTCTTCGTATAAAATAAATTTAAAGGGTTTCTAGACATAGAAAGTTGGTCCGGCTCCAACTTTTTATATCCTGCAGCTTGGAGTATACATTTAAGCCACTTTTAATCGTTCGGGACCATAGAGATAAGATTTGGCACCCAATGTTTTTTTTGCCCAATGAAAATTCAAAATACTAAATTATAGCTAATTTGAATGAAAAAATTCCCAAAGTACCTATCATAGAAAGTGGACCCTTATGGATCATTTTTGGTAGGGAGATTTGCTATCCATTGGGAATTCAAAGTACCAAATTATAGTCAATTCGGTTAAAAAACGTGCGAAAAATCCTTAATATACCGAATATTTGAGCCTACCTTTATATTGGTCTTATACATGTACTGATATATCACATTTTCAATACCAAACATCCTAGAAGTAGTAACAATGTGCATATGTTCAAAAATCCAAAGCTCTCTCTTTACCATTGCGAACCCTATCGCGATTTCAACAAATGGACATATATAAATTGTCATAGATCCCAATTCCAAAAATCAGTAACATTTCTATTCACCTACATAGAATACCATTTGGAATATGTAATTTACTATTAACGATATTTATGGATTTTTTTGGTGACTGTAGAGGGAGGTCGAATTTTCACGGCTATGTGGAATCATGGTGTGCTGGAAAAATATTAATGCTACGAATTTACACCTCTTTCAATTCAATTGCAAATTTTAGTCACGTTTCAAGTTTGTTGTTCAGTGTCAACTGTCAACAGTGACCACGAGCAAGTGGTCACAACACCTTGTTCGTACCACCCTCAACACACACTCACACACACACACACATTTTAACAGAAGTACCATTCGGTATTAGCGAAAAGAAATGCAAATTATTTGTTTGAAGCACTCATGCATATACATATTTTATGCGTTTGTGTGTCTTCTTTGTTTATGATAGAGATCGTCCCTCGTAAAAATATATTTTAAATGTTAGCTGTTCTGAGCTGATATCTCAATGGATACGATTAATTTTTATTGTCGGCGTTATTCCCTCTCATTTTTTGGGGCCAGTGCCAATATTTTGACTGTTTCTGTTGGCTTGTTGCTGTTGTTGTGACGACGTATAAATTGACATTTTTGGCTCTTGTAAAAAAACGTCATTATTGTTATTGAAATTTACAGAGAGAACAGCGGGTGAGTAATCACACATATACACCGTTGTTATACAGTGAAAACTAGATAAAAGGAACAATTAAAATTAAAAAAAGTAGATTTTTCTTTTTGAGTTAGCGATGCCGAATTGTTCGCTATATCAGACTTCATGTTTCGTAAAATATTCAGATGAATATATCTTCACACACTGGTTAAAAAGCTGTAGAAATTCCTCGGTCCCTTGTAAGGTGTGGCACAATCGAAAACTTAAAACGCATTTTCTACAAAACCAGTTATTTAATTAAAAGGTTTCTAAAAAATATCAGAATACGTAGACGCTTGTAAATATTTAAGTATAAATCGAACAACAGAGTAAATACATTACTATATTTGGTATTAATTTAAAAGCCAACAACTCCTTGGATATATTATCAACTTGTCGGTTCTATGTGCTTCAGGAGTAAATATAAACGCCATAGAATACAAAGTTTGTCACAAAAGTCTGGGTCCATTCGACATGCTTAATATCGACCGATATACATCAAGACAGTCATTTCTACCAGATGCCCTTCCTAGTGCAGAATTTCGTGGTGTTTGGGTCATAATTGTCACCTCGAGAGCGACCAGAAAACAGACAAATATATATTAACGGGTCATTACCAAACCCAATAGGGGTTTCTTTATGTGAATCGTCAATATATATGAATTATAATGGACAGACGGATAAACATGTCTACATCTACTCTGCTGATCGGTATACATAAAGGGTCTATGACCAATATTTCGCGTAGTTAAAACTCTTGGGGCTGCGTAAGGCATCATAGTTGTGTAGAGTTTAACATATTTATTTTATATATACACACCAGAAATAAATTTGTTAAAAATATATTTATTAAAGCCGCTGAAGAAAAAAAATTGACATAAAAAAAACAAGTCACACCATATTTTGAAAATCAAATTTTAAAATTAAAGAAATCGAAGACGAAAGTCGTTAACGTAGCCATCCACGACGTTCCAGGTTAGTTTACAGGAATTGGAAACTTGACCTTTCTTTGTATGCCATATATGCTATATCAGATAACCAATCATAAAAAGACACCAGGTGTCCTTTTCAAAAAGTCCAATGCCATTTACATATGTATGTTCTAATTGCCTGTTATATGAGTCCAAAATTTTTCCATTATTTTTATTAGAGCATTCTACTAATATGTACTCTTCTGATTATAGCCTTCACCACACTGTGGACAGGGTATTACGTCTTTGTGCATATGTTTGTAACAGGCAAAAGGAAACGAGATAGACACATGGTTACTCTTGAGAATATGCATAGAATCACTTTCTGAGTCGTCTGTCTGTCCGTCCATGTATTTTTGTGAACAAAGTAGAGGTCGCATTTATGATCCGATTTGGATGACATTTGGTATAGGCCACTTATTTGGCCCAAAGACGAACCCTATTGAAATTGGGAAAAATCGGTTCAGATTTAGATATAGCTCCCATATATATTTTCGACCGATTTAATGTAAATGGTGCACCAAAGTCCCTATGTATCACTCGAATTGCACGAAATTTGGCACAGCGTAATGAACTAGGTCTAGAATGATGTGTGTTTCCTGAAAATCGGTTCCGATTTAGATATAGCTCCCATATATATATATATTCGTCCGATTTAATGTAATTGGTCCACCAAAGTCTTTCGATTTGCACGAAATTTGGCACAGCGTAATGAAATAGGTCTAGAATGATGTGTGTTGAGATTCCTGAAAATCGGTTCGGTTTTAAATATATCTCCTATATATAGTTTCGTCCGATTATATGTAAATTGAGCACCATTCTGTCAATACTTGTCCGATTGAGACAAAATTGTGCACAGAGTTCTGATTCAGGTTCAGATTGATGTATGGGAGGTTTTGTTGGAATCGGTTAATATTTAGATATGGCTCCTATATATAGTTTCGTCCGATTTTATGCAAATGGAGCACCAAACCAGTGAGCGGAGCAGTATAGTCGGACGGGGCCGACCATATAATACCCTACACAACTTCCACGAAAATCTAAGTTTTAAGTTTTCGGTCCACTTCATCCCATAATTATTATCTGATCATCACCGAAAGTTATAGGCGTTGTCCTCGACCATAACTGGAATCTCATGGAAATTTTCAAAGCGATCAGCGCTATATTTCAGCCCCCTAGTGTGGTTTTGGGTTACTAAAGAATGTCTGAATACGTAAGCACCTGTAAATATTTAAGTGTAGCTCCCACATCTGAGTACATACGACCATACAATTGGTATCAATTTAAAGATCAACCACTTCTCTTGAACACACTATAAACTTCTTTGGTCTAGGTCCTTCAGGGGCAAATATATACCCCATAGAATACAAATTTTGTCATTTTTCACGCAAAAGTCAGTGTCCATTTGACCCGCTAAATATTGACCGATCTTTATCAAAAACAATAGGGGTCTTTTATTTTTTTCAAGAACCCATTTTTGGTTGTCATGCAAAATTTCGTGAAGATTGGTCCATAACTGTGGCCTGTATCGTGTTTACAAATTATAATGGACAGACGGACGGACGGACACACATGTCTAGATAGGCTCAGCTAGTCGAGATATGACGATCGGTATACTTAAAGGTGGGTCTAGGACTAATATTTCGCGGCGTTACAAACTTTTGTGGCTACACAAAGCTATAATACCCTGACAACATAGTTGTGTAGGGTATAAAAATCAAACTTAGACCCATTGCACAACATTTTGCACAGCGTACTAAATTAGGCTCAAATTTATGTATGTGAAATTTCGCTGGAATAGGTTCAGATTTAGATATAGCTCCCATATAGTTTCCTCCGATATTGTGTAAATGGAGCATTGACATTCAATTTTTCATAAATTTCAGATTGATATGTGTATGGGTTGTTTTAATTTAGTTCAAATATCTATCCTCCAAAGATGCTATGTCTATTGTATAAAAAGGATATTGTACATATGAGCATCACTTGTATGTACCCAAAGTGGTAAAGGGTAACATATAGTCGGCCCCGTCTGACTTTTGAACTTTCCTTACTGTTTTTTTTTTTGTGGTCGTGACTCAAATCGATATATTCTTCTTCCTGACACTCTACATCAATTGGGACTTTAAATGGTTCATAAGCGAAGTTGCAATCTAGGTCAGTATCATCATTCACCGAGATCGGAATTCGCAACTCCAAGAATCTGGAATGTCATTCCAAAGCAGTCTTTTTACTTCAAGATTCCAGCACTATTAGTTTGCGTTTCTTGACATTCTGTCATCATGATACTACTCTTTTATACACAGAGACAGATAAAATCCGGTGTTTACTGTTCAGAAAAACAAACTGATTTTGCAAATTTGGTAGTTGTTGTTGTTGCTGTTGATCTTGCTTTGTTTTGGTAGACCAAATTACAAATGTCTGTCGCGTAGTTTGTTCATGGGCTGTACACATAGTAAATAAATGTATTTGTTGTTGTTCTTGTTGTAATCCAAATAGTTTGATGTTTTTATATTTATTGACCCTGAATTTATTGTATTTCATTAAAGTGTTGTTGTTATTTTTTTATTTTTTTCAAGTGCAAATTTTTGGTTGTCATTGTCTAGGGTTTTTGGCGGTTTTTGTGGTTGTTGTTGCTGTTCGTTCGTTGGTTGGTATGCACGCTCGATTGTTTTTGGATTATTGACAATGTTGTTTAGCTTGTTTACTCTCGGCAGACAATAGTGAATGGGCTTGTCAATTGCAGAGGGCTAAAATAACACAACATAAAATAAATAAAGAAGGAAAAATGAGACAAAAAACCGGCAAATTACAATCTGTGATTATCGATGCTTAGCACTGGCCGATACAAAACAGAGAGAGTAATAAAACAATCAATTTATGAGCAAAACTGAATGAATGAAGAGCAACAAGTTAAGAGACTTTCAGTAAATGTTTAGTGTTTTGAAATAATAGTGCTTCTATACATTTGTGGAAATTTCTACAAAACAGATAATCGTTGGGAGATATTGGAATAAAAGTGCACTTGTTTGGGAAACTGGGGTTAATACTTGGTGTATGAATTTATATCATTTTTTAGAAATTAGAATTTGGTTATTACTTCCATAGGAAGAATCATAGATAACCTTTTGTCTATGGAATTGTCAAGCATATTTCCTAGTAAGTAGTAGTGTTGGCGGGTTATTTGGGATACCATTTGTACAGATAAAATAATTCTATTGAACATTATTTTAAAATATCTATCGTATAGGATATTGTGTCCTACAAAGGAAATTGGCTTTCAGATTTAAAACTTAAATTTATTATTCCATTTGCAACACCTTGAAATATTCCCTAGAGATCCGATTTAGCCTTGTCCGTCTGTCTTTTGATATAACGATATACCTTTATAGTTACTGTTCACTATTTACCTTCATATTTCTGGGATGTTTGGTAATAAAAATGTGATTTATGAGTCCATATTTTAGTATAACCCTAGTTACTATTATATTTTCAATAATTAAATTTTTAATTGAATTTTCTTCAGAATGGTTCGGTAATTTGCATACCAGGTAATCGGAGGATGCACAAATTGTTCGCAGCAATTTTCAGGTTTTAAGGTTTATGTTTCGACATAGCCCCCATAAAATGTTCCAGCACCTTTTCGATATGTTGAAGGTTTTCCGTATTTTGATGGTCCTAGTTGCAGTTTATACTCGAAGTTGACGTTCCGGAGGGTGAAAATAAGCTTTACATACAACTTTTAACATATGTAGGTTCATATTTTGACTTAGAACATAGGCACATTTGCCAAACGAAGTGGCTGCAATTGGTTATTCCGGGCTTTTGTTACACATATTTATCTAGGATAACCGAAATCGTTAGAACTGCATTTATAGTTAGTCTTCGAGCGCTCCGAAAGTTATTGCCTTACCTTGCCGATGGGCCTGAGTCATCGAGAGCGTCGATAGATTTCACGTAGTGAATTTTAATATATAACAAGTAAAAACGTGATTAAGTTCGGCTATACATTCGGAACCTTTATAAATTGTGTGTTAGAATTAAATATAGACTTAAGGGAACCCCCCCCCATTCTCGATTTGAATTTTTTAAGATTTTCAATGGGCTGGTAAATCAATACCAATGCTTGTTAAGGTTTGTAACTTTGCACATATATAATTGAAGATTTAAAAAAGACGAAAAATAATTTACAAAAAATTTTTGTTATTGTTTTGTTGTTGTTTTTTGTAATTAAAGAAAAGTCCTTATTTTTGATGGCGGGCATGATAACTCCTCACTGGAACATCGGAATCCGAAAATTCCAACGGTGTTAGAAAGAGTACATGTCTGGCTCTCGTATGAACTAGGATTATTGACTTCGCTCTAAAATTAACAAAATGGTGGACCTTTGAAAAAATATTTTTGGAAAATCGCAATTAATTCTAATTAACAGAACACGGAATGTCAATACTAATATTTTTATATAACGTTTTTATTATTTATAAAAAAAGCCACGGAATTGATATTTTCCCATGAGAATATTAAATTTAGCTGTGTGGCGGCATATTTTCAATGTTCCAAAAACGAACAAGAATTATTTATTAATTAATTAACATTTTAACCCTGGTCATATGTGAACGTAGTTTAAAGGTGTTTAGAATTTATGGCCATGTTGTGATGTTATGGCTTTATCGATATGGCCATCAAACTAATAAATATGCAAGGGATGTAGCAGAAGCGTGTGGCAATTGTGCAACAAATATCCGAATTTGGATAAGCAAATTAGTTAGTCATATAATAAAATAACACAGAAAAATAAAAAATGATAGCAATGACGACAACAACAAACAGACTTAACTCATGTAGCATTGTAAAATACAAAACAATTTAAGGGTAATTCCATGAAAAAAACTGAATAAAATAAAAAAAGAGTGTTGATGGGCCATGGAAATTAAAGACAACAGCATGTCAAATGCTAACATTTGAAAAAAATGGAAAGAAGAAGAAGAAAAAATGTTTTTTTTTTACATTTATTGTCCAAATGAGTTAGCAACGCAGGTGACACATTTTGCTCATCAGCCCACGTTTTGTCAAAGTCTTTGGAGAGTATATGGTGCAGCGATAAACCCACAAACTCACGCAACACATGACTTAATGGACATAACGAAATTTTGACCAGTTTGCAAATAAAAAAATAAAAAAATCGCATTTATGTTTTGTTTAACGTGGTACGTTTCTCGATGAATATCTTGCAATTTTTTGATGGAAGATATTATTTTTGCAAGTAAATGGATAGAAATTTATAGGTTAACTTAAAAAAATAGCTATCTCAAAAAATATATTTGTGTTATAGAACATTTAAAGGATTTTCTATTATATGTAGAACATGGTAATTGTACAAAAGTTCTCATATATTTTATTAAAAAAAAACAGTAAGGAAAGTAGTAAAGTCGGACGGGGCCGACTATATGATATCCTTCACCACTTTGGGTATATTCAACAGATGAATCCTAAAAGACGTTGAAGGACCATAAACACGAAAGTGGATCCATAAACATGTCATTCTGAAACCTTTACTAAATTTTTAATTTGGTCAGATATAGAGTTGCTATAGATATAGTATATATATATATATATATATATAACGAGAACCGATTTCAATGAGACTTGTCAGAGATTAACTTATATTAACTACAGTTCATTGTACTAAATTTAGTGGTAATCAAACAAACTTTGGGTCTTTAGTGCACAATTGAGAAAAAACTCGGAAGAAAAAATATATAGGAACTATATCTAAATGTGAACCGATTTTCACGACACCTAACACACATCATTCTATACCTACTTCATTACGACATGCCAAATTTCGACTTTGGTACACCATTTACATGAAATCGGACGAAAATATATATGGGAGCTATATCTAAATCTGGACCGATTTTCAGGAAACTTAACACACATCATTCAAGACCTAATTCATTACGATATGCCAAATTTCGTGCAAATCGAAAGATATATGGGGACTTTACACGGTATATATGGGAGCACCATTTTCATTAAATCGGACGAAAATGTATATGGGAGCTATATCTAAATCTGGACCGATTTTCAGGAAACTTAACACACATCTTTCTAGACTAAATCAGTACGCTGTGCCAAATTTCGTG
This sequence comes from Musca vetustissima, assembly GCF_032173495.1. Classification (NCBI taxonomy): domain Eukaryota; kingdom Metazoa; phylum Arthropoda; class Insecta; order Diptera; family Muscidae; genus Musca; species Musca vetustissima. The sequence goes on along the minus strand of NW_026887652.1, from coordinate 24,544 downwards.
CAAATCTAAAGATATATAGGCATTTGGTGTACCATTTACCTTAAATCGGACTAAACTATATATGGGAGCTATATCTAAATCTGAACCGATTTTCTCGAAAATTGGCACACATTATTCTGGAACCAATTCAGTACGCTATGCCAAATTGCAAATCGAAACATATATAGGGACTTTGGTGCCCCATTTACCTTAAATCGGACGAAAATACATATGGGAGCTATATCTAAATCTTAACCGATTTTTCCCAATAGGGTTCGTCCTTGGGCCAAATAAGTGAGCTATGCCAAATTTCATCCAAATCGGATAATATATGCGACCTGTACTTTGTTTACAATTTAACATGGACAGACAGACGGACAGGCATAAATCGACTTAAAAAGTGATTCTATGCATATTCTCAAAATTAACCATGTGTCTATCTCGTTTCCTTTTGCCTGTTACAAACATATGCACAAAGACATAATACCCTGTTCCACAGTGTGGTGAAGGGTATAATGATGGACCTATGCTAGAGACATCAGAAAGGTGTTCTGTCTGTAGAAATTAAAACAAAATCTATACCTTATTGTTCTGCAAACGTGTTTCTCTCCCTCCAATAGGCCGTAATGCCAAATTACAGCCACTTCGGTTGGAAAATATCGAAATGGGGTACCAGCGGCGTTGTACTGAAATATGGACATCACATGAGTACCCAAAATATCAAATTACAGCCAATTTGGCAATAACAAAACGCTATGCAAACATCTGTAGAGAAATTTAAACAACTGACATTATTTCACTATGAAATTGGCAATATTTACAAACAACATTGTCATTTGAGAGAAATACACGTTTTGTGGTTGTTGTTTTTTTTTTAATTTTGCAAAATATCTCGAATATTCCAAGTTATATCTATTTACTATTCGAATTATGTTATGTTTATTTATGTGTTTTAAAATAGGTGTTAATTTTCATGAACTTACGCATCATTAAAGTTAATTTGTAATTTAAGAGTTGTCTATAGCGGACATATTGGGGACAAATAATCGACAGGAAGAAAAAATGCATGTTTTGTTTAAAAAAATGTTTTGTTTAAAAAAATATAAACTTATAAAGCAAATGAGTATACTTTATCATAACAAGAGAACAAAAGTTGCAAATTACGACCAATAAATACGCTAATACGTATTTTCAGAAAAAAGAAGAAAGAGATAGAAAATCATGAGCGTGAGCAAATCGAGATATACAGGAGTCAGAATGAAGTCCGAAAATACTACCAACGAGTAAAACACCAAACCGAAGGCTTTGGTGCAGGCACATCCTACTGTAGAGATGAAGAAGGAAACCTGGTGACAGATACAGACAGCGTGTTGAGGATCTGGAAGGAGCACTTTGAAAAGCGGTGAAGAGGATACCCCAGAACCAATAATAGATGGCGGTATAGAGTGTATACCACCTAGCCAAGATGAAGTCACAATATCAATCAATCGGCTGAAGAATAATAAAGAAGCAGGTTCCGATGGGTTACAAGCCGAACTATTCAAGACTGGTGGTAAGGAGCATGCGCCAGCTGATTAGTACAATTTGACAAGAAGAATGCATGTCCAATGATTGGAACCTCAGCATTCTGTGTCCCGTGCACAAAAAGGAGACAAGACGATATGTGCCAACTATAGAGGAATAAGTCTTCTTCCCATCGCATATAAAGTGCTATCCAGTGTACTGTGTGAACAACTGAAGCCCATGGTCAATGACTTTATTAGACCATATCAATGCGGCTTCAGACCTGACAAATCCACCATAGACCAGATTTTCACTCTGCGCCAAATCCTGGAAAAAAACCCACGAAAAACACATCGACATATTCCACCTTTTTGTCGGCTATAAAGTCGCATTCGACAGCCCTATTCGTTCAGAGGTGTTTAAAGCCATGTCTGCGTTTGGCATTCCTGCAGAATTAATTCGGCTATGCAGGATCACTTTAACTGGCACAAGATCAGCAGTTAAAGTCGGAAAGGACCTTTCGGAGCCCTTCAATACCGAAAGAGGATTCAGACAAGGTGACAGTTTGTCGTGTGACCTTTTTAACATCCTGCTGGAAAAGGTCACACGAGAGGCAAAAGTGAACAGAAATGGCACTCTGTACACCAAACAACACATGTTACTCGCCTACGCTGATGACATCGACATAATGGGTCGAACACTGAGAGCGGTAACAGCCACCTTTGAACAAATTGAGAAGGAGTCTGCCAAAGTAGGTGTGGCAGTAAACGGCGAGAAGACCAAGCTGATGGTATTAACGCGCAAGACTTCCAGTAGACTTGGACCAACTGTGGAACTTGATAACTACAGATTGAAGGTAGTCAAAGATTTTATAAACCTTGGTACCGCCATAAACAAAACGAATGACATCAGTTTTGAAATTCGGAGAAGGATAGTGATGGCCAAAAGATGCTACTATGGTCTGAGCAAACAACTCAAAAGCAAAACCACCTCCCGCCAGACAAAACTCACACTTGACAAGACGCTGTTATATGGATCTCTTGGAGTGTTTGAGAGAAAAAAGATCTATGGGCCGATCCGCTTTGACGGTGAATATTGCCGTCGAATGAACCATGAGTTGTAACAGCTATTCTCGGACATCAACATTGTTAGACGTAGTGAGCTGCAGCGAATACGTTGGATAGGTCATGTTGTGAGAATGGATGAAGATGCCCCAACTCAGAAGGCATATAAAAGCGAACCAGCTGATGGTTCACGCAGAAGGAGAGGGCCAAGAATACGATGGAAATATCAAGTCGAAGACAACATTGCCGAAAATGGTCTTTTAGATTGGAAAAAACTGCGCAAAAGACCGACGCGCCTGGAAATCTTTTCTAAGCTCGTCTTATGGAACCAAAGTTCTGTCACAAGCCAGCTAACGTAAATACGCTAATAAATGCTACGGTATTTAAAACTGATACCTTGGAACTTATGCACCCACATCTTCTGCTACCTTGCCCACAAAAAGTTATAATTTAAAGTAAGTTCGGCCGTCTGAACTTTTTATAAAGTACATTATATTGCTGCGGCTTTCAATGTCATGAATAATGGGAGAGATAGTTATACCAAAAGTGGAGATACCAAAACCCCAAAGCGTGGTCCGAAATGGAAAATTTTTGGAGAGTTGAAACTCACTTTTACCATCGTTATATATGGGTATACCTAAATGTGGACTTTTCTTCTGAAATTTAGAAGTTAGTCAGAATCAAAAAAGAAGGAGGCTACATTTTTTTAATATTAGGCTGGAGAAAAGGGAATCCATTTTTTTATATGAACTATAGGACTTTATTTAACATGCTTAGGAATGTCTGATATGAACCGTTTTATTGTATGATTTGTTGCCATTTTAAAGGTAACTTCATAATGCCTCTCTCATAGAAGTCCTGCTCTCTATTTGCAAAAAACCTCTAGTAGTCAATTTTCACAACCATCCCTAGATACCAATTTTATCATTAAATAAATTTTGCAATACAAGAAAAAGATGATAATCGATTGGTGCCATGTCCGGACTGTATGGCGGATTTATTAAACTCTCCAAACCAAGCTTCCGTTTCTGTTTCTGGCGAGTCACTGTAGATGTGTTTTGCCCAGCGTTGTCCTGGTAGAACACGACACCCCTCCTGTTGGTCAATTCTGACAGTTTCTGGTCAATTGCTGTCCACAAAGTATCAGTTGTTGACAGTAGAGATCAGCGTGTGGTCATATGGAAGCAAATCTTAATAAATAATCCTCTTCCAGTCCCACCAAATGCATAGCAGAACCTTCCTGGGCGTCAGTCCTGGTTTGACCACCGTTTGAGGTGTTTCACCGTTCATTTACCACGATCGTTTTTGCGCAGGGTCATCGTATGTGATCCATTTTTCATCTCCAGTCACCATTAGTTTTGAGAAATGGGTCTATCTCATTCCGTTTGGCCAAGGCTTCGCAGATGGAAATTCGAGCCATCCTATTTTTTTCTGTCAATTGTTGTGGCGCCCAAACATCGAGCTTCTTTTAGAATACAGCTTTGTGTAAATGTTACGTCTGCTAACATGCGGGTCAACTTCGATCATATCTCCAATTTTATGGACATTTTCGACGACCGGCCTAATGGATTTCTTTTCCCCCAACCTAATATAAAAAATAACGTTGTGAAGCTCGTCCGAGCCGAAAATTTTATAGCATCCACAATGTGGTGTGTATGCACTATAGGTAATTTGCCCATGGTGCTCTGAAAAATAATGTTCCACTCTGGTTTGGAAATTGGGGTAGGAACTTCTACATACCGTACATGAAACTATAAGCGTTAGAGAGACCTTTCTATGGGGACTGGGATGTCAAACAATGAGTTATATTTATAAACTCGTATATCGTAAAATGGAGACAAACCCTTCAAAGTACAATAAATAAGTCAGTACCGGAATATGGTAACGACACCAAGACGTAAACCGATATTTATAATTTTTGGTTGGTAGATTTTACACCCAAACCTACAAAATACCCAATGGAATATTACGGAATACCCTTAAAACACATTTTTTGTAATTTCAACATAATGCATGAACATGACACAGTCGACATAGAATTTTATGTTGATATTGTGAAGTGTACAAAAAATCTTGCAAATCTATGAAATAATGTACAACTGGGGATCTATACGTTCATTCCTCATTTTACTTGGCTCATAGATAGTAAATAATTTGAAGATCTCTTATGAAGCTAATTGATCATCGGACCGATCGATAATCCACTTTTGATTTCATTTTACCAAAACCTGAGAGGAGCAGTGTAGTCGGATTGGGCCGACCATATGATACCCTGAATTTTTACATTCTGTGGGTGTATATTCCGACCAGGCATTTTTCCGAATCACATCTTTACGTCATAAGATTCGTATTTTGGTATGTTACACACAAAAGTCTCCGCTCATTTGACCCGCTCAATATTAATCTATAATTTATTCGAAATATTCTTTCACATGGAAAATTTGTGACGGCTTATAATTGTGGCATTTCATCCCCTAAATATCATGTGATCATCATACTTCGTCCTTGACCACAATTACATAACTCCTCCAGGAAAATGTCAAGCCATCAGCGCTACATTTTCCACCTCTAGTGTGGTAATACTAGACAAAATAGGCTGTGAATGTAATTGATAATTGGTATCAATCAAAAATCAACTTTTCGGGTCTATGTCTTTCAGGGGTGGATATATAACCCATACGCAATTCTATGCTCAATTTTGTGCGTTGTACAAAATTTCATGTCAATCTGACAAACATGAGGAGTTTCGTGCACCATTTACTTAAAATCGGACGAACATATATATGGAAGCTATATCCAAATATGAACCGATTTCAACGAAACGTGTCACAGGTTGGGTTATACTATCTTCAGTAGGTTTTTTCCTATCAGCCATCAATCGATAATATATAAGGGAGCTATATCTAAATCTCAACCGATCATTCCAGGCTCTATTCAGAACGCTATGGCAAATTTCGTGCAAATCGAAAGATATATATAGGGACTTTGGTGCGCCATTTACATTAAATCGGACGAAAATATATATGGGAGCTATATCTAAATATGCACCGATTTTCACGAAACTTGGCAGACATCAGTCTAGGATCAACTCAGTACGTTATGTCAAAGATATATAGGGACTTTAGTGCACCATTCGGACGAAAATATATGTGGGAGCTATATCTAAATCTGAACCGATTTTTCCCAATTTCAATAGGGTTCGTCCTTGGGCCAAATAAATAAGCCGTGTCAAATTTCATTCAATTCTGATTATAAATACGACCTGTACTTTGTTTACAATTTAATACCAACGGTCGGACGGACATGCATAAATCGACTTAGAAAGTGATTCTGAACATATTCGCAAAAGGAACCATGTGTCTATTTCGTCTCGGACAAAAATTAAGTATTTGAACCATTTCATCCCCTAAATATCAAAGAATCATTTCCAATAACAATAGGCCGGAACGGTCCTACATGTTAAATTTCGTAAAGATTGGTCCGTAACTCTGGTCTGTATTGTGTTAACAAATTTTAATGGACAGGCGGACGGACACACATGTCTACTCAGCTGACGATCGGTACACTAGAAGGACCAATATTTGGCGACGTTACGAACAAACACTTATAAAAATTATAATACTTTAAAAATTTAAATAATTTCGTATTTCGTAAATTGTATTAATATTTTAAAAGTTAAAAAAAAAACAAACTCCCTTCAAATATATAATAAAAAATTTAATTTTGACTTACCTCTTCAACTTTTTTGTGTACCATATTGGGAAACATGAACCAACCGCAATAGGCGCCCAATATTGATACAACAATACCGGCAAATGCCCCAAGGAGAGGCCAAGGCAGAGATAATTTAAACATATTGGATGTTAATGGTAACGGCGAGGGTGGGTGCTGGTGGTGGTGGTGTTGGTGACTTTTATGATGATGTTTTGATTTGAAGTTTCAATTCAACAAAAAACAATCAAAATATTGCACTTGAAACGTACCGATGGAAAATAGATCATTGAATTTTTTTTTTTATTTTTGGTTTACGGAATTTCTTCTTCCACTTTGTATGGTTTTTAATTAAATTTTCTTTTACACTTTTTTTAATTTTAATTTTTTTTAAACACACATTTGAATATTTTTTTATTTCCGAATTAAAATACACAAAAAATAACAACAACAAGTGTTACAATTGTTTTGAAATAATGTCGATGTGACGTATAACTAAACGCACATATGGACAGCTCAAAGAAACGGAAACAAAGCCGAAGTCATAACAAGATCTCCCAAAAAAACAAAAAGACTTTACTTTTCTGGCTGTTTGGTTCGTTGGTTGTTCGTTTGTTTGGATGAGGAGGGATTGTGGCTTTTTAGTTTTTGTTAACGGCAATGAAATTGGTCAAGTTTGGTCAAAGAAAACAACACTTCAGCCAAAAACTTGTTTTCGTTGTTGTAATTTGTGGATTTCTTTTGGGTGTTTATATTTTTTTTTTTTTTTTGGTTTTGGTGGGTAAGTTCGGTGTTTGTTGTTATTGTCCAAATTAAACAAAAATTCACCAAGCCAAGTGGCCAAGAGATGACCTAGCCATTGATTGGATTTTTGTTGTTGTTGTTTTCTGGTTGTTTTCTTCTCTTCTATCGAATGGTTCAATGCAACAAATTAAAAGTGATCAACAAATTTTTGTGTGTAGTAGGTGTTTGTTGGAGATTTGGCGTTTACGTTATGAGGAGCTAAGCAATTTTTGGCTATAAATGGCTAATTTTTTTTTTTGGGAATTGCAACACCGTGCTATGTTTTCTTTCGATGACACCGGTAATGTTTTGATTTACTTTATTTAAACGCCAAAAAAATCAGATCAAGGTTAAATATTTATTTATTTTCTTTTTTTCTTTTTTCACAAAAATTATCAAATCCGTTGTAACCGTTCTAAAACGTTTGTTTTATGCAACTAACTCCGGTTTTATTATTTTATTTTATAACAAACACCAGGTGGTGTAGATTTCATGACCACCATTAGACATGACCCTTTGTTAATTGTATTGATGTTTACCCAAAGATTGGTATCTGACACTATCATCCATCCGGATGGTAATTAGGAACACGCAAATAGCACAATGACTTTCACCATAACATACATATGTTTTCATACTCATAGGTTTCCCCTTAACTCCCGGTAATGGAAACTAATTATTTTCTTCACACACACACACACAAATATTTATCAAAACATCAAAAATATGTGTTCATCGACATATCAATTGATTGAGTAATTAATTTGCAACACATTCAAACGAAAAAGGGCATACCAAGGTCGTTCCCTTAAGGGCCCTTATTGCCCATAGATTTTAAAAACAAAACAATCACTTTATTAATTTTTTTTCAATCAATTTTGTTTAAAATTGGTGGCAACCGTTTAACCGCGTACAATTTATTGTTATATTTTCTGTTTTTTTGTTTGTTTTTCTTTAAGCCCTCTTTTATTGTAATCTTTGCCTGTGAGTGATCGTGGTACGTGTGTTTCGTTTTAAGCTTCAGTTAAGACTAAGTCGTCAAAGTTCATCCATGGCGGGTAAGAGCAAAACGACAACGGTAACTACGCCAAGTGCCAGTGTTTGCATGCTCTTCTCTGATCATAGCGTTTTGTTGTTGTTGCTGTTGTTTGCGGGTCGATTTATTTTTTGTCTTTGCATGTCAAACGTTTGTATACCTTTTTTGGGGATCTTATAATTTTTCTCTTTGTCTTTGGTTTGTTTGTGATTTTACCTTTGCTTACCCTTAGCGTCATCTACATTAATTTCAAATTTTAAAACAATGGATTTCTTTTGTTTTTTGTTTGCACAGTGGTTTCAATTACATGCAAATAAAAGCAAAAAAAAAAATTGATAAAATCGAATTTAATTATTACGAGGGCTACTACAAATATTTCTGGCATAATATTCGAAATGTTTTTGAAGAAGAAAATTGCTAAAGTTGTCTAAAATTCGCAAAATAGCAAATGTAGGGGCTACGGTTATCAAAATGGGGTACCGATATTTTTGGTAAGAAGATTTCACACTCAAGGACAATCCACCTGCTCGAACTCTTCAAAATATCGAAATTTCTGAATTAACGTTATGTGGGAGCTATTCGAAAAAGTTGACCAATATTGATTCTGATCAAAAATATATACTTCCGACGTTTGTTTTAATATTTTGAAACGGAACGACAACTTTAATACACCTAAGTCTGTTTTTACACGGTTCCAGAAAAAGCCGTGTAAAAGAAAACCGTGTAAAAAAAGACATTGATCTTATACATAAAGGGAATTCCCCTATATTAGTGCTATTCACATTTGCTTTGACCAGTAAAAATTAAACTTAAATCTTTAAGCTATTGTTCGCAAACTATCGATACTATCGATGGTTTCAGACTTTTTTCTTTTATAAATACTTTTTTTGAGATATGAACATACTACGCAAAAATTAAATTTGACAAAAAAATTTAAGTACATAAAATTTCAAATCGTGCTAAATGGAATAAAATCGTCTAAAAAATTTAAAATATTCAATTTTCAAACCGTGTTATATCAAAACCGTGTACAAAAAGACCGTGTAAAAACAGACTTAGGCTGCACACTTCAATTTATGGTGGAGGGTACAACAAATACTATCTTAGAACTTTCCTAAAGTATAGAAAATCCTACATATCTTCCATCATGTGGTGTCCATTGAAATGTCCTTAAATGGACACATGTCTTTGTAAATTATGTCGGAACTTTGTATAGGTGATATGTAAAAACTTTGGAGCAAGCTCTCAACATTTCTGGAAAATTGAGCTAAAATATATGAGACAATTTTCTCCAGATATGTTTTTCATGCTCCAAAAATGCCGAATGCCAATTTAAGGTCACTTATGTGGAGAAATACGGATAAACCCCGTTAAAATACCGGAAATTGGACTGATATTTCATATGGGGTCCTTATATTATCCTCGTGCTTTATATTTTCAAGTCTGAAGACTGTACTCATCGATCCCATTAATTCTGATACCTTTGCCACAAAATGTCAACATTTAGAAATTTCCTAATGGAATTTTCTAACATGGAGCTAATGGAGTATCCGATGTTACCCATCGTACCAAATTGTGCAATTTGTATCGACAAATACAAAAATGGGATCGGTGCAGGCCTTCCGGTATCATTTCATTACCAATTTTATATAAAATGGAATAATTTTACCATAATTTACTATAAAGATGGACCTATCGGTGTACTTATTTCGGTACATCATCCAACTTTTCCAACACTTTTTAATGAGAATTTTCATTGGTCCATAATTTTTATAGCATTTAATACCAACATTAAAAGAAGTGGTACACAATTGTATACAAATATAGATAAATTCAGTCTCCGAAAATTAAAAAAAAAAAACAGTGAGGAAAGTAAAAAAGTCGGACTGGGCCGACTATATGATACCCTTCACCACTTTGGGTATACAATGGCTTTAACAATGTCAATTTTTTGTACAATACTAATTAAATGATAAACCAGTAAGGAAAGCAGTAAAGTCGGACTGGGCCGGCTATATGATACCCTTCACCACTTTGTGTATATTCTACATATGTATCCTAAAAGACGTCGCATTTTTTAAGGAACTGTGACATGAAATTGGACGAACTTAAATATGCGATTTTTATCTATATCTAAACCGACTAACACCAATCTCTGCACATGTCAGAGATTGGTGGCGTAACACACGCTAATAGTTATGCTGCACTGTTTAAAATTTAATCTCAATCCGACACCCATTGACTATTAGGTGTACAATTAATATGCATAAGTCGAAATAATATATGGAAGTTATGCCATTCCTACATCTGAACCGATTTCAAAGAAACTTGCCATAGATTAATTTATATTAACCTCACTACGTTGAGTCAATCGACCTAGCTATGGATCTTTAGTGCACCATTTACTTAAAATCGGACGAAAATATATATAGGAGGTGTACACATCATTCTAGACTTAGTTCAGTACGATACACCAAAATTCGAGCAAATCGAAATATATATAGGCACTTTGGTACACCATTTACATAAAATCGGACGAAAATATATATATGGGAACTATATCTAAATCTGAGCCGATTTTCACGAAACTTAGCACACGTCATTCTAGACTTAATGCAATACGCTTTGCCAAAATTCGTGCAAATCGAATGATTTTCAGGCAGCTATATCTAAATCTGAACCGATTTTCACAAAACTTAGCACACATCATTCTAGACTTATTTCAGTAGGCTATACTAAATTTCGTACAAATCGAAAGATATATAGGGACTTTGGTACACCATTTACATAAAATCGGACGAAAATATATATGGGAGCTAAATCTAAATCTGAACCGATTTTTCCCAATTTTAATAGGGTTCGTCCTTGGGTCATATAAATGAACTGTGACAAATTTCATCCAAATCGGATTATAAATGCGACCTGTAGGGGAGACTGGGGCACCTTCGGCATCGGGGCACCTTCGGCAATCGCGTTTTCGATATGAAGCTCTCATCGTACATCACTAGTTTTGATACATAGGTATCGAATATCGAAATAAATAACTGACACAAAGTTTGAAATTTCTAGCTAATAAGCTTATTTAGATACATGGGTTTTTGTATTTTTACAGATGTTTCTGTAATATTTCAATTCCATTTCGTAAGTATTAAAGTGGGGCACATTCGGCCATATGCAGATTGTGCAATATTATTTCCGGAAAATGTTTTTGAGTTTGTCTTTAAAAATAATCCTTTAATATGGTTCGGAATTGCATATATAAGATCAAACGTGCTTGTATTGACAAAAAATGCGATAGAAAACCTCTATTTCTGACGGTTTGTGCGATCTTGAGATGTAAACGTCCGCCGCTAGAAAATAAAGTCCTATAATTTAAACATTGTGTGGCGTATTAAAACCAAATAGAGCCTTTAGGAGATCAGAATTTCAACCAGAATGATGGCGATGACAAATACCCGGCTATGACTATGGTGCCGAATGTGCTCCATCAAATGCCGAAGCTACCCCGGGTTGGGGCACATTCGGCGAATTTGACTTTTTTTACAAAACTGTAAAATTTGAACTAATACAATTTTTTTATATCTTTTTGGTACTATTTTTTATAATTAAGTGTCAGAGGACAATAATCAGCCATAAAGTTGTTATATATGTCGAATATGTACTGAGATATAGAGCTCTAAAAAAAGTGACGAAGGTGCCCCAGTCTCCCCTACTTTGTTTACAATTTAACATCAACAGACGGACGGACGGACGGACGGACATGCATAAATCGACTCAGAAAGTGATGCTATGCATATTCTCAAAAGGAACCATGGGTCCATCTCGATTCCTTTTGCCTGTTACAAGCATATGCACAAAGACATAATACCCCGTACCACAGTGTGGTGAAGGGTATAAAAAGCGTTCAAATGTGGAATCGAAGGGAACCCACGAATATATATTAATTATTTGAGAAATTTTATTATTTCCATGTATACATTATTAATTATTTTGTTTTCATTAGTTTCAATACCAAACCACTGTGCAATTATGTTTTGCATTTCTTTGTCATGCATTTGTTTGTTTTTGTTTTCATTTTTTTCTTTAGCCCTTAACAACGTTGGCCAACGTCAAGCCACAGCCACAGCCAAACCAAAACACAAAACAAAGACAATGTTGTTGAACATATTTTTTGAAAGCTTTTTTTGTATTTCTTTGTCATTTTCGTTCGAAAAGAAAGCTTTTATTGTGGTAGGTCACAAAATGGTAATTTGTTTTTTTTAGTTTGATGTCAAATTGTATTCTCTTGATATAGCTTTTATTTACATATCTACAGAGATATTTTTATTGTTAGCTTCTTTATTTAACGTTTATGCTTATGAGGAAAAAACAATGGATATAAACAAATTATGACGCTATAAAAAATATAGAGTTAGAGAGAGTTTTTTTATTAAATATTAAGAATACTAAGAATTATTTTCATATTTGGCGTAATTCTAGTTTAGTTAAATCTAAAACGATAAAATTGAAATTCTCACAGTCGATAGACCTTTGCAAAGAATTAAACAAATTATGTACTACGTAGTATATTGTTCTTGATTATATTGTAGCGAGGTCTTTTTGCGTATTAAACGTGAACATAAATGGTTTAATAATTGTGTGTCAACATTTAGGAATTGTTTTTTTTTTTTTTTTGGGAAGTCGTTAAGTAAATGTAAAGGCTGGGCAAATCGGAATTTCCTTCTTATGGACAATATACAGGGTTATTAATTTCGTCGTTTCAGAAGTAAATAAATGTCTTTTGCAATAAAGTCACATTCGCTCGAGTTATGTGACATTTAGCACAGTCTTGCTACATGTTATACGTGTTTCTACCTAATTGCTTGGAATTGTGCATTTTTGGGTGTGATATTGGTCCACCTTTTAGGGAAGTCCCCATATAACGCTACATACCAAAGTTCGGTATTTTGTGGAGCTTGAGAATGTGTTTCAACCAATTTAAGAGCAATTTAATATTTTGAATTCTCATTGGAGAGTAACTTCGGGTAATGTGGACTATGCGTCTAATGTGGACCGCCTCCCATATCTAAGAAAATGCTTGAAATATTTAAATGCCGCTTTGATAAATGTTTTCCTAATTAGTGAAAACAAATATCAAACTTGGTTTTTAATATATAATTGCAATGTTTAAAATGTAATAGTAGAAAATATAGCTCTGATTGTAAAAGTGTGATTTGTACATTTTTTAACACAATAGTCGAACGTTTTTGCAAAATAGTCGAACACCTTGTTTTTCTTGAATATAAAGAAAGTATGTGATTTCTTTAGATTCAAGAAAAATGAAATGAAATTATGTGTTTTCTTTAACAAAAATATACGTTTAGCTGTTATTACAATCGGAGATTTTTTTATTTTCATTCATTTTTGAAGCCGACAATTATTTTTAAATAAAAATATTCAATGTCGGGTAATGTGGACCACTATAAAAAAGGGCGACCTTTTCATGAGGACGAGTTCGAAACATGGGAGCATTCGGTTGGATAATGAAGCAAGGACCTTCAAAATACCGCAAAGGGGGCGGTACCCTTAAATGGGGTATATTCCAAAAGATGAACCCATATATTTCTGCATTCATTGCTACCCAAGAGTGCAATAAATTGAAATTTATCACAACCAAAATCCGTATGAGGTCACTTATTGAAGCGGAAATGATTCACAGAAAACGCAAATAAATCCGCGATATTTTCAAAAACATTGTTTACCAAATTTCCTGTTTTAGGAAGAAGAAGATTTTAGATCATCCGAAAGGAAAAAAACCTTATTGATCGCGGGTACCCATATCATACAGTTGACAGATCTAAAAATTTGGCCCCAAAAATCGGTTTTTTAGAAATTTGATCGCACAAAATTCTCAACTTCGGATGAGTATTACTCTGAAGCTGTGTATACTACATACACAAAATACATATCAAATTACGCGGATTCGCGACTACAACAATCTTATAATCGATTTTTAGAAATTCCTGTTTGCGTATTAAAGCTAGGAGTACAATTAAAAAAAAAACACTCAAAATCGAGCTCCAAAATGTCAGCTTCATTTAAAGGTAGATGTACTTAAAATTTTTAAAAATGATGCATAAGGGACGTAGTCCCAATTTTGTTGGCTTCTAGTTTTACTTTGACACGAAGACCGTGAAATGAGTGACTTAATCACAAATCGATAGAGAACATAAAAAAACTGGTTCGCCTCAACCTGTTTTTACACATTTTTTTACATTAAAGTAGACACAGCTTCCGCCAAAATAAAGTGTGGAGGTCAATATCATGAACACTTTGCAACGACAGATCAATTAAACCAAAACTATTCACTTTTTTCATATACTTAAGAAATTCCCGAGTTATAAAGGGGTGAACCTCCGCTTCAGCTATGTTAAAAAATTGCCAATATTGCCCATATAATGTTTGACCTGTAATATATTTAGCCAACAAATCTACTATGTTGTGAAAACCATTTGTTTTTATTTTTTGCCGTTGTTACGCCCACAATATCAAAAACAGAAAATAATGGTCCATTTTACCCGAAGTTACTCTATATTCAAGGTTTGGGTCATTTTTTAACCGATTTAACTCTAATTTGATTTTTAAGTTCACAGTGGTGGTTAAATGTTCCTACTAAATATTTATTAGGGAACCTCTCATATATCCCAAATTTTTATTTATTTTATTTGAATTCTCATTGATTAAAAAATTCCGGGTCGCTCCCATATAGTTTGAGCACTTTTCCCATATAGTTTGTCCACTTTTTCGGGAAACTCCCATATAACGCTACATCTCAAATTTTGGTATTTTAGGGAGCTTGGAATAGTGATTCAATCAAATTAGCAGTTATTATATATTTTACATTCTCATTGAGTATAACTTATTATTAGATCTATAACTAAATGTGGACCGCTATATCCCTATATTGTGATTTGAACAGACAGGTGGACATAACTAACTCGTAGAAAAATAGAATTGTATTGTGATCAAGAAGAAGAGGTGTTGCAAACGGAAACACCAATTTAATATGCACTCCAGCTTCAAATTTGATTCCTACCGAAATACCAAAATAACACCACTTTTTAGAAACGCCACGATTTAATTAGTATAAAAATTATATCGAAAATTTGGACCGAATTTTGTTGCATAATAACCCAACCAAGCTTATAATAATACCTTTACACCATAGAAGAACAGGAAACATATTTTGATCTGAATTATAAAAATACATACTTATGTTTAGAATTATTTGTTTTCCAAAAAATTAAAAACAGAATTTTTAAAAAAAGTGATTCATCCAGCTTATGGATGTGTCAAAATAAAGACATTAATTATAAATAAAAATATATATTTGCTTTTTTATGATTTTAAATGAAGTATAAAATACACGAACGTTTTATAGATCACGAAAATCATCATATTACATATTTACGATGATATGTTGTCATCACATCATGGACGAATGCAGCGCGACTAATATAGCTTGTGGCGATTATTATTTGTTTCGATTTTATAGTTGTCATAAAACTGAACAAAACTCTAAAAATAAAAAAAATGTAACATATCATATGCTGGAGCTGGCACATTTCTTCTTATGCTAATTATAAATTATTCGATGGGGCACTGTCACTCCTTTCGCTATAGGTAATCTGGGGCCGAAAATTTATGGGTCAATTAGAAAAAAGATTTTTCAAATTGTTTTGTGTTTGACAATATGTTTTGGCTACTTGTGTGCAAGTGTGTGTTTTTTTATTTTTGTTCTCCCCCCTTAGTTGTGATATTTTAGTGGGAGGGCGCTATAGAATATCCGACACTAAAAATAGGCTAAAATCCAAAGAATTTCAAATTTATTATACAATTTTGTAATAACCAGTTTTTTATTTTATGATAATTCCACAAAAAATATTTATTTTGAAATACTTGTTTTGGAGGAGAAAATAATAAAAAAAAAACAAAAACTAAATATTTCGTTTAGATAACAACCGACGCCCCTGCCAACTTTACCATTTTGTATGTTTCAAATTACATCGTTAATTAATATTCGAATTAATAAAATTTAAATTTATTTTTAATGCAAATGCATTGGATTATTTTGTTTCTATTTTGTTTTTGGGATAATGCCATATCAATGTTTTCTGTTTGATTAATGAGCGACCTCTAAGTTTGCCGTAACCAGCTTGAGACTGGTAAATTTCCATAATAGAAGAAGAACAGTAGTGGCATTACCGCTTGTAATGGCATGTAGACAAATCGATTATGTTCGAATTGTTAGATTAGGAATTAAAATAAAATCAGTAGCTATCATATTTTATTATTGTTGTTTTATAGCATCCATGATAATGTTGAGTGCATATTATTCAATTTGTTATTTCGTTAGTAATACCACGGTATATTCTTCAGCGTGTCCGAAGTTGTATATTCTAAACGAGATTGTTGATATACCCCTATACACCACTCCATTTTCAGCATTTTGAAGGGGTTATCGGCATTATCGAATGTTGTTTGGTATTGTGGAATCTTGGTAGGAGAAAAATGTATTTTATGAATAAAAGGTCCACATAGAGGTCTATGTGTATTTGTCAAATTAAGCCGCTTAATTCTGTATTTCAGTAAAATTGTCCTAGAGATCTATATTTTACCAATAGCCAACATTTAAGGGTTCTTGACCATTTTCAGTATTTTTAATGTTTTGACCGCATTTTGAAATAGAAACAGGAATTCGACATCTGTCAAGCAAAGTAGTTAAATAAGTATTTTTATACCCTCCACCATAGTATGGAGGGTATATTAGTTTTGTTTTTCCGTTTGTAACGCATCGAAATAATCATTTCCGACCCTATAAAGTATATATATTCTTGATCAGCGTAAAATTCTATGACGATCTAAGCATGTCCGTCTGCCTGTTGCAATCACTCTAGCGTCTAAATGAATTGAGATAGAACGCCAAAATGTTGCATAGAGTCGTTTTTTGTCTGCAGGCAGGTCAAGTTCGAAGATGGGTTATATCGGTCCACGTTTAGGCATACCTCCCATATAAGGGTACCCCCAAATTTTCAGTATTTTGAGGTTCTTGAGCGCGTTTTTCAACCAAATTCGCTGAAATTTGGTAAAATGGGCTCTTTTTGGATACCAAATTTCTCAATTAAAAATTATAACTTTAGGTCCAATTTTTCTGATAGCCCCCATATAACGGTACCTACCAATTTTCAGTTTTGGAGGGGTTTTGACCGCATTTTTTCACCGATTTGGCTGTAATTTAGTACTTTGAGTTCTTATTGGGTATCAAATCTCTCCACAAAAAAATTATAAATATAGGTCCATTTTTTCGGTTAGCCTCATATAAGGGTACCCAAATTTTTCGGTATTTCGGGGTTCTTGAGCGCGTTTTTCAACTGAATTCGCTGAAATTTGGTACTTTGAGTTCTTATTGCGCAGCAAATCTCTCCACAAAAAAATTATGAGTATAGGTCCATTTTTTCGGATAGCCCTCATATAAGGGTACCCCCAATTTTCGGTATTTTGGGTTTCTTGAGCGCGTTTTTCAATCGAATTTGCTGCAATTTGGTATTTTGTAGTCGTATATGGTAACAAATCTCCCTACCAAAAATTTTTAATATTCGCCCCCCTTTTTGGGGTAGTCCCCATATAACTCCCTTTTTTATATAAAAATAGTTATCTGATTTGTTCCGCATTTTGAGTTTGGTTCTAAGACTCTATTGTAATCATTTCACCTGCGGAGGATAGCGAGATAAAAAATTAGAACGTAAGGTTCGATAATGAACTATAGCCGCATTTAGACCTAGTCTCTGTGTGGAGGTTCCAGAAGGATTGGACCGATTTTTCCCAACTTCGAATTTGAACTAAGTTTGGAGAAATAATAAGAAGGGCAAAGTTTGGATGAAATCTAAATTTTCTGAAACGGATTTGGTCCAAGGAAACATGGGGTCTAACGACATTGAGGCACATTTTCACCGTGTTAAAGTGTATACACCCTCATTAGCCATAATACTGAGGGTATAATTATCCATTATAAATAAATTTTAAATAAATTTCTGAAATTTGTATTAAGATTTACATAATCCGTTTTAGAAATGTTTGTATAGGTCCACTTTTCGGTATGTTCCCTACATTTTCATTTCTAGTACCTGTCAGTATATCTATGGTGGAGGGTATCCAAAGTTCGGCCCGGCCGAACTTAACGCTTTTTCGTTTGTTTCTTTTCTGTTGAAAGTCAAACATTGATGCATACAAATTATTAAAATCTACTAAAAAAATTGTTATTCTGCCACAACAACATATCGTAGTTGTGGCTTCCTACTACGTAAGAAATTGGCAAAAATTTGAAGAAATTTAATGAGACTGGAGCGGCTACAAATATTGTAAGGTTTATGCATCATAGTTTCGGAATTAGAAATTAGGACTGTCGTATGGCACATTATGTCAATTTTTTTTCATTTAAAGCAACACCTACATCCATATAAAGCCTCACTCACACAAAAACCGAAACCAGTTGTCCATTCACAACGTCGTAGATAAGTGGAATGGGTGTTTGAACAATATGCTGTGGACGGTAATTTATCGAACAACATTTTATTCAATAATGAAACACATTTCTCACCCGGTGAGTATTTCAATAAATAAAATTGTCGTATTTTAGGTCCGAGAATCTGAAGTTATGGAAGATATACCATCACATCCCGAAACAAGTAAAAACGTCGTTAAGTTCAGATGGACCGAACTTTTTATACCCTGCATTTAAAATTCATTGAGTCGATGGGCACATTGGTTGGAAAATACGTCTAAAAGCTTCAAAATACCGAAAGTGGGATGGGACCGTTCCAATGGAGCTATACCAAACTGTAAACAGGGACTGATAATTTTGGCAGGAAGATTTGATATTTGATAAAACAAATTAAAACCATTTCGGTGGAAAAAATATCCCAAAAAGTCCCAAAACTCCGAATAATGCTTGTAATACTGGTTGGGGGCTATCCTGAAGCTTGGGCAAATATTGATCATTTTTGATAGCGAGAATCTAACATATATAATAACAGTTAATTTAGTTGAAGCACGTGTCCAAGCTCCCCAAAATACCAAATTTTGGAATGTAACGTTATATTTGGGATTCCTTAAGATTCCATGAGAACCCTTAGAAATCAAATTGGAGCCAATTCGGTTAGAATACCTAATTGTATGGGGGGGCTTCCCGAAAACATGGACCATTTTTGATAATTTTTGGTAGGGACATCTTATACTCAATAAGAATCCAAAATATTAAATTGCTCCCGATTTGGTTGAAATACGAACTCAAGCTGCCTAAACTACCCATATTTGGGGTGTTGCGTTATATAGGTGATTCTATAAAAAGTGGAACAATATAAATAATTTTTAAAAGCAAAATATAATATCATACCACTACCCAAAATAAAATTTGCAATCAATTATGTAGAAACATGTGCCCAAAACCATTAAATTACCGAATATTGAGAGTACCGTTTATGAGGGCTACCCTGAAACATAAGTAAATAAAATAATTTCGTCTGAATCCGAAATATCAAATTACAGCTGAGTCTGTTGAAAACGTGTCTAAAAACCTCAAAAATTCAGAATAGTGGGGGCTACCGTTATATGGGGTCTCCCTAAAAAGTGGACTCATACACGTGTCAAAAATCCCCATATTACAGAATATTGTGGGGTACGTGGATCGATACATCCCATTTAATATACAATTTATTTAATATACAATACCCCAAAAGGTCGTAGGGTTAAAAAATATCCTGTTAGGTGCGGTCTTTGGCGAAGTTATGAATGGTCATTAATTTTTCGAAAATGACGATTGCCAATTCGGCGCTTTATGATCATATAATAACAGAGACCTTGGCCTTAAGAAATTTCTTTATAAAATCCACGCCTATTGGCCTTAAGAAATTTCTTTATAAAATCCACGCCTATTGGCCTTAAGAAATTTCTTTATAAAATCCACGCCTATTGGCCTTAAGAAATTTCTTTATAAAATCCACGCCTATTGGCCTTAAGAAATTTCTTTATAAAATCCACGCCTATTGGCCTTAAGAAATTTCTTTATAAAATCCACGCCTATTGGCCTTAAGAAATTTCTTTATAAAATCCACGCCTATTGGCCTTAAGAAATTTCTTTATAAAATCCACGCCTATTGGCCTTAAGAAATTTCTTTATAAAATCCACGCCTATTGGCCTTAAGAAATTTCTTTATAAAATCCACGCCTATTGGCCTTAAGAAATTTCTTTATAAAATCCACGCCTATTGGCCTTAAGAAATTTCTTTATAAAATCCACGCCTATTGGCCTTAAGAAATTTCTTTATAAAATCCACGCCTATTGGCCTTAAGAAATTTCTTTATAAAATCCACGCCTATTGGTCTTAAGAAATTTCTTTATAAAATCCACGCCTATTGGCCTTAAGAAATTTCTTTATAAAATCCACGCCTATTGGCCTTAAGAAATTTCTTTATAAAATCCACGCCTATTGGTCTTAAGAAATTTCTTTATAAAATCCACGCCTATTGGCCTTAAGAAATTTCTTTATAAAATCCACGCCTATTGGCCTTAAGAAATTTCTTTATAAAATCCACGCCTATTGGCCTTAAGAAATTTCTTTATAAAATCCACGCCTATTGGCCTTAAGAAATTTCTTTATAAAATCCACGCCTATTGGCCTTAAGAAATTTCTTTATAAAATCCACGCCTATTGGTCTTAAGAAATTTCTTTATAAAATCCACGCCTATTGGCCTTAAGAAATTTCTTTATAAAATCCACGCCTATTGGCCTTAAGAAATTTCTTTATAAAATCCACGCCTATTGGCCTTAAGAAATTTCTTTATAAAATCCACGCCTATTGGCCTTAAGAAATTTCTTTATAAAATCCACGCCTATTGGCCTTAAGAAATTTCTTTATAAAATCCACGCCTATTGGCCTTAAGAAATTTCTTTAAAAAATCCACGCCTATTGGTCTTAAGAAATTTCTTTATAAAATCCATGCCTATTGGTCTTAAGAAATTTCTTTATAAAATCCACGCCTATTGGTCTTAAGAAATTTCTTTATAAAATCCACGCCTATTGGCCTTAAGAAATTTCTTTATAAAATCCACGCCTATTGGCCTTAAGAAATTTCTTTATAAAATCCACGCCTATTGGCCTTAAGAAATTTCTTTATAAAATCCACGCCTATTGGCCTTAAGAAATTTCTTTATAAAATCCACGCCTATTGGCCTTAAGAAATTTCTTTATAAAATCCACGCCTATTGGCCTTAAGAAATTTCTTTATAAAATCCACGCCTATTGGTCTTAAGAAATTTCTTTATAAAATCCACGCCTATTGGTCTTAAGAAATTTCTTTATAAAATCCACGCCTATTGGTCTTAATGCCATGAAAAAATATTTTGTATGTTTTTTATTTACTTTTACTTTTGACATATCAGGGTATCGAATCTTCTTACAATATGTATTCACTTTTCATATACCTAAATTCACATTTCGTTAACAAAAAATGAAATTAAAAATTTTATTGTTGTTTTTGGATATCAAAAAATTCCTAAAACGAAAACGAATGTGAAAATTATCCTTGAGCTGTCAGCAACTAGTACATGGGAGTTCATTCATACCCGTGTATACGATTGTGTCTGTCATACAGAAAAATAGTGAATAAAAAACTAAATTCCAAACTTTTTTCGTTAGAACATTGTTGATGTTTGTTTACACGTTGAATTATTCAAATTATCTATGATATCGAAACATGCATGCCGCCAACCATCCTACCCACCAACCCATCCACCTACTATCGTTACTAATCACTCATCCATATATACAGCCACTAAATTTAGACGCAAAATGCACTTCATTGAACTGTAAATGAATGTATACCTTCGGTTGGATCGATCAATAAGCAAATAAAATCAAAATCAATATTAAAAATAAAAATTAACTAAAAATTAAGCAATATGGAAGAGTGGATACCTCTAGTCACCACATTGGTCTTGGGAGTGTAGTCATAGTACGCGGTATATAAATTCTTTAGATTGGGAGTTTTCCGAGGATGCGTAATATCATATTGCCCTCCGATTTAAATTATTGTTCAGTATTTCTTTGGACTTAGCACCATTGCACTTCGTTGCAGCTTGCCTCCGAAGCACTGGAATATGGGATACTGCCGACACAGACAAGGCAGTTTACCACATTATAAAGTTCGGTATCATTCGGTAAACCATTAATTACTGATAGATACGAAGACAGGAGACTTGGAAATTAAGTGCACTTATAGGTTTTTTAGTGGGTCCAATTGTCTCTTCATGGATCATAGGAACTCGGTCATTTCTAGCATTTCCTTGGATTTATTGGTATGCTTACGAATACGATTACATCCCAATGTAAATTCCAATGAATAACACATGTGCGTGTGTGTGAGAGTATCGTTGCACTATAGATCTAAATACAGTTGTTGAATTTACATAAAAGTATTTGGGTTTGAATAGCATTGAAATTGGGTTCAAGTTAGTTCATATTGTACTAAGTAGTTGTCTTGAATTAATGAATTAAATACTATTCGGTACATGCCCGGAGGTGCACACCCCACAAACAGTGATGTTTAAAATAAAAGCACTAGTTTCATAAAATATTATTTTGCATGGGAGAATATTTTTGAAGGAATATAAGGCCAATAAGCGTAAGAAGTATCAGGTCTATAGGTGTGGATTTTTAAAGAATATTTTTCAAAGACTATCAGTTCTATAGGCATGTATTTTTTTACGACTACTTTTTATGGGCTATCAGGAATATTACTATTTTTCATGGAATATTAGGTTCATATGCCTGGAATTTTTAAAGAATATTTTTCAACGACTATCAGGTCTATAGGCGTGGATTTTTTAAAGAATATTTTTCATAGACTATCAGGTCTATAGGCGTGGATTTTTTCAAGAATATTTTTCATAGACTATCAGGTCTATAGGCGTGGATTTTTTAAAGAATATTTTTCATAGACTATCAGGTCTATAGGCGTGGATTTTTTAAAGAATATTTTCATAGACTATCAGGTCTATAGGCGTGGATTTTTTAAAGAATATTTTTCATAGACTATCAGGTCTATAGGCGTGGATTTTTTAAAGAATATTTTCATAGACTATCAGGTCTATAGGCGTGGATTTTTTAAACAATATTTTTCAAAGACTATCAGTTCTATAGGCATGTATTTTTTTACGACTACTTTTTATGGGCTATCAGGAATATTACTATTTTTCATGGAATATTAGGTTCATATGCCTGGAATTTTTAAAGAATACTTTTCAACGACTATCAGGTCTATAGGCGTGGATTTTTTAAAGAATATTTTTCATAGACTATCAGGTCTATAGGCGTGGATTTTTTAAAGAATATTTTCATAGACTATCAGGTCTATAGGCGTGGATTTTTTAAACAATATTTTTCAAAGACTATCAGTTCTATAGGCATGTATTTTTTTACGACTACTTTTTATGGGCTATCAGGAATATTACTATTTTTCATGGAATATTAGGTTCATATGCCTGGAATTTTTAAAGAATACTTTTCAACGACTATCAGGTCTATAGGCGTGGATTTTTTAAAGAATATTTTTCATAGACTATCAGGTCTATAGGCGTGGATTTTTTAAATAATATTTTTCATAGACTATCAGGTCTATAGGCGTGGATTTTTTTAAAGAATATTTTCATAGACTATCAGGTCTATAGGCGTGGATTTTTTAAAGAATTTTTTTCATAGACTATCAGGTCTATAGACGTGGATTTTTTAAAGAATATTTTTCATAGACTATCAGGTCTATAGGCGTGGATTTTTTAAAGAATATTTTTCATAGACTATCAGGTCTATAGGCGTGGATTTTTTAAAGAATATTTTTCATAGACTATCAGCTCTATAGGCGTGGATTTTTTAAAGAATATTTTTCATAGACTATCAGGTCTATAGGCGTGGATTTTTTAAAGAACATTTTTCAAAGACTATCAGGTCCATTAGCGTGGATTTTTTAAATAATATTTTTCAAAGACTATCAGGTCCATTAGCGTGGATGTTTTAAAGAATATTTTTTAAAGAATATCAGGTCCATTAGCGTGGATTTTTTAAAGAATATTTTTCATAGACTATCAGGTCCATTAGCGTGGATTTTTTAAAGAATATTTTTCATAGACTATCAGGTCTATAGGCGTGGATTTTTTAAAGAATATTTTTCATAGACTATCAGGTCTATAGGCGTGGATTTTTTAAAGAATATTTTTCATAGACTATCAGGTCTATAGGCGTGGATTTTTTAAAGAATATTTTTCAAAGACTATCAGATCCAATAGCGTGGATCTTTTAAATAATATTTTTCATAGACTATCAGGTCCATTAGCGTGGATTTTTAAAGAATATTTTTCAAAGACTACCAGGTCCATTA
>NW_026887651.1:0-8955 GCF_032173495.1 Musca vetustissima | reverse complement strand
GGATACACGTGCTTTATTTCAACGGAAAAGGATACTGTTTCTTGTATCAGTCATTGTGGTGCCATTGATGCAATAAAAACGTTTTGTATAGACCGGACGGACACGTTTCGCTATGAATGCCCGCAATGTTACGTGAACACAGACAGAGATTTTGAACTTTGTTGCATTTAACCTAAAAATTGAGTCACAACGAGAGGGAGAGAGAGTTGATACTACGTAGAGTACTACAAGCAATACTCAGGCAGTCAGTCAACTACTCGCTCGTTCATCCATTCGCTCACAACATTCACAGGAGGTGAATTTAGGCTATATCCTTCCTTATGGTTGTTGTCATTGTTTGGTTGTTTTGTTTTTTTTCGGTTTATGGACATTTCTGGCAATAGACGAAAATGACTCTTTTATGCTCTCGTTCTATTCAATCGTTCGACACATTTATTGCTCTCTTCGATTGCCGTTCGTGGCTGTTGGCTGGCTGCTGAGTATGATTTTTTGGAAGGAAACTTGTGCTGTCGTAAATTTGTGTTTTCTTGGCACCATTCAATGCGGCCAGAGCTTTGTACGAAAGTGCGTGAATGTGTGAAGTTTAGTTTTCAGTTTACGCTAAACGAGTTAACACGTGTTTCCCCCAAATGAAAAAATACCGAATCGAATAATAAAAAATAAGTAAAGGAAGCAAACAGGAATATGAAACCAAAATCATATCTAATGAAATGAGCAAAAAAAAAATTTTGGAAAAAAATAAATCCTTAATAAATAAAAATAAATAATATGTAATGAATAATTTATTAAAAAAATAAATAAAATATCATAAAATAGTAATGCTATGAATATCTCAATGTTATTAAACTACGATTAACATTGTATTATGGCTTTTTAAATTAAAAAACATAAACGGAAACGGAAATTTATAGTTTACATGTGCGTGTGTGTCTATGCTTGAGTGCTTTGTGTGTTTAATGTGTTAGTGTGGCGCGTGTTCAAAATCTAAAACAGCATAAATAAGTTATTACTTTAGCAAAAAAAAAAAACGGCAAACAAATAACTTCATAAAAAGTCCATAAAAATATTTATTACCTTTGATAGCTTTATCCTGCCCAAAAACAGGATATTTGTGTGTGAGCGCGAATATAAAAAAAATAACTAGAAAAATTGCCAAACTTCTAAGGAAAATAAAAGCAAGTTTTTGGTATACAATTGCCGCCATCCATCCATACCTTAACAAAAATAGATATTTTATATTTTTTGTGGTGGTCATAAAATCAAAGTGCAAGTTCGAAACATCACGAAATAAAAGTGTGGCCATAAAAATTTGGGATTTCCAATGTATTGAAAAAAAAAAACAGAACCACACACAAAACTACACGAATAACTATTTCAATAGGACATTATAATAGTAAAAGAGAAACTAATATAAAAACACAGCTATAATTGACTATAATTTGCAACAGACAAACACACAGAGGATGCTTTCGATAGCTGCAATTTTATGATCGGAAATAAAATGCATAACTGTGTGGTGCTGTTTCTAAAACTGCAATAAATTTAGACATTGTATAAAGCCAACGACCGAACGAACTATATTTTTAGTGCAAAACTTTTCCTTACATTGGATTACAAAATTTTTAACTTGATATCATTTTTGTTGGATATACTCGTATGCAGCAATAAATAATTGTGGACATCATTGTCGTCATCATAATGCTACTGTAAGTTTTGTGCATACTTTTAAGTATGATTGTAAAAATAGCAAAATATTGAGAATTACTGAAAGAGTTATACAATAATTTCAAAAACTTTATATTTGGATAATTTTGGGATTACAATACAATGTAATTATTGGTATGTTGGGAAAGGCATTACTACTAGAAATTAATTATTTACAAATGGAAATATGATAAACTTTTATTGTCTCTATTTACAGTGAATAAATTCGCTCTAGAATTTAAAACATATTTATAGGAAAAACGCCCAAATGGTTTTTAAAAATATGAAATATGATAAATGTAGAAGTTTTGGTAAAAATGCTTAAAAAATAAAATGGTTATGAAGGTTTCACATACCCACATTTCTCATAATAAAATATTGGATTGTGCTGCTAGTAAAATTTGATTTCTTATAATAAAAGTTGTCCCAAAATCTAAAAACTTTAGACAATCAAATTCTGAATTGACCTCCCACCTTGCACAAGCTGAGCAGTTGCCACATCACTAGCTTTTGCTGAATAAGCAGACGACCAATTGTTCGAAGCGTTACTTCTACAAACAACTACATTTGGCAAATCTTCGAAGACCTACAGATTCATCCCTTGTCCATGATTTATCACCTTGACGACCTTATAAATATCTCGGGAATTACATATGATCGTAGCCTTTTCAAATTCCTTTGCACCAATCGATGATTGTATGTATTAAATCAGTATTTTTTGTATCGTCCTATAGGATGGTGATTCATGACAAACACAAACACAAATTTTAGTTCATCGATATTTCCTTTATCGTGATTCTACATCGAAAGTTGCAAAACAAACCTTGTAAACAACACTACACACGTTGGTACGTCAAATCATACTGAGTACTTTCATGTTAAAAAAATGCTAAACTTTCCAATTGAAATGTCAGATGAGGCAAGTAGTCCAAATGGGGCTCGTCGTGGACTAAGTTCAATATCTCATTACTCGAAGTCGAAATTCGGGTTTCAGTTAGACATTAAAATATTGTTATATTTTATTGTACATAACAAATTGTACATTGGGCCATTTCAGAAGCAACTGTTCCTTGGTTCGAAATATTAGTTCTTAGAAAGGACGATTTTTTTCTATAGACAACATAATGGCTCTGGTTGAATGTTTTTTTTTCAAGGGGGAAAAAACAATCATCAAGACGGACGTTAGAAGAACATTAGACCTGAGGTCGGACGATTTTTCTAGAAGAAAAAAAATCGTTTAAGAACGCTTCTTTTTCTATAGCCATATTGTAATAGATCTAGACCCCAGATCTTTTTTAATAGGAAAAAATCAGGACGACTTTTTTTCTATAGAGAATAAGTTCTAAACTCGGAAATAAGAAAAATGTTAACCATGACGCCCCCATAAAAGGTAGGCGGATTTTTAATTCCATAAACTTTTTCTATACAAAAAATTCAATAAAAAATGGGCCTTAGATTATAAAGTTTTTTAATAAAAAGTATTATTCCTAAAGTCAGATGATAATTTTTCTATTAAAAAAGTTCGGAAGTTAAAAAAAAATATATATACATATGTCGGAATAAAAATCCCTGTAAAAACATTCACTCGTGATAATCTCCACATTTTTCTGTATATGTACACGGACGTAAATAGCACACTAGAGGGCGGAAATGTAATGCTGGTGATTAGGGTATTTTCCTGGAGGTTCCAATTATGCCAGGCGACCATATTTTGAAAATGGAAATAGATGACAAAAAAAAAAAAAAACAACGCATATAAAAATAATAGTATGTTTATAAAACATACATTTAGATTTACTTATAATAAATATATAAAATGAGGTAAAAAGTGGTAAGGTACGACCGGGCAAAAATTTTGATCGAAGCTAAAAATCAAATAAGGAATAGTAAAATACAGCCATTTTATAGGCAAATTTTCTTAAAATTAAAAAAAAATGCAAATAGGGTTTCTTTATATGGAGGGTCGGATCAATTGCAAAACATTCTGGGAACGTTAAAAAATCAAATTTTAGTAATAAAAATTTGTTTAGGGAAATTTGTTACACAATTAGAACTCATGATATAAAATAACAGATAATTCGGGTGGAAAATGTATCTTAAAATCCATAAAATTTCATAAAATGTATTTGTTTTAATTTACAAAACAAATATTGATTAAGGTTTTAAAAATATAGAGGACAAATGATATATTTTAGAAATAGATGGCAGTCAGTTAATATAGATGATTGTCCTCTAAGAAAGATGACGTATGGTCGCCTTAAATTATGATCAAGGACGAGCAGTAAAAGAGAAAGTAAAAGTTCAGTGGTAATTATATAGGGTATCATACGGTATGGCCCGTCCGACTATACTGCTCCGTTCACTGGTTTTGTATTAAAATTGTTATTGAGCCTAAATGTCAAAATCAGTTTTGGTAATTTTTTTCTATAGAAGGAGGTACTACAAATAAATATACAAACAAATTATCACTGCTCAGATCCAAGTGTATGACGAATTTTTTCATTTAATATTAAAAATTCATTTTTATATTTTATGAAAAAGATTATCACAGAAAAATCTATTAATTTTCGAATTGATCTATTGAAAGATATAATCAAAATACAAACAAATTTATATTGCTCAGAACCAAAAGTACAACGGCATTATTTTTTAAAGAAAAATTCAACCCTCAGATGGTTTAAAATATGTATCTTATAGAAAAATATTTTTTTTAAATTATTTTTGCATTACACTGTGCAACAAAATTAAATTTATTGATAATTATCGGGAAATTCCAAAAATTTGTGATAGAAGGGATAAAAATAGAAGATACGTTTATCGCCATTTAATTTTTCGTGCATAGCGTTAAAGAATAAAATATTCAACGTACAATTTCACTATGAGTCTCGAAACAAACTATATATTTAAATTCAATATTTTTCCAGTGTAAAATTAACAAAATTGGCAACGAACTTCATTATTTCTTAATTCGAATATATTCAAACGTCCTGGAAATAGGAAACATCCTTTTTAGGTTACCTCACGACGTAAACTTTCAAAATGCCGATACAAGTGTCTTTATTTTTAGGCCCTCTATCATTACTTTTTGGAATTTCCCGATAAATAAATTTTTTATTGCACAGTGTTATAATCGATATGACAAACATATGTACTCTCACCCCACAATAAAAACATTACAAGGTATCTGAACATATAACAAAATATTTATGTGTGAATAGGAGGTGTTTGACACCTCAATATTTTTCCTCCACATACATTAAAGTCCTCAGCCTAAAAGTAACAAAATCCTTTCACACATACACACACTTCTCAAACACAGAATACTTAAAACCTTAATAATGAATGAAATAAAAGGAAAAAGGGGGATCTTTTTTCTTACAAATTGTCTTCTGACAGTTCGAGACCTGTTTTTGTAGCAATGATATGATGGCATGTCCGAAGAAATCCTGAAGTAAAGGCTATTGCATATGTGAAGTGTTTTTCAATTTACTTTTTACGCTGCTATTCAAAAGCCCTTAATGCATCATTTTCTATTGCCGGTAATGTATTTTTGAAGCCTTGCAAAGTTTCTGTTCTTTACTTATTTCCCGCTCTCTCCAGGATCAAGTTTCTTTACAAATCCAAAGACATGACAAGAAATAAAGAGGAAAACAAACAAATATCCTTCATTTCTGCAAAGACGACGAAACGCAACTCATTACCTCAATTCCGTTTCCCATATATTTTTTAACATTTGCTGGGATGTAATTCTGTCTATAACCAGCTCAAATTTTTATTATTCGCCACAGCAGGAAAAAAATCCGGAGTGAGGGAGGCAAATTGCAAGAAAAGTAAAGGAAGAAAAACAGGAAAACTAAAAGGAAGTTACCGGATAACTCCAGGAGCTAAGCATGCAATGATGTTATTTCATTATACTTGTATTCTTCCAGGGGACGTGTCTGAGCTGCAACAACAAAAACAACAACGACAAAGAAAAAACTTCATGTCTGTTAGTTTAGGTAAAGGTGTGTGTGTGTGAGTGTGTCATCTAAGTTGTTACTTAGAGACGTGTTCATGTAAAAAAAAACTTTACTAACTTCCTTTTATTTTGTTGTTGTCGTTCGTGTTGTTGCTGTTGTTGTTGTTTAAGGTGTTACATTAGCCGAGTACCAGCTTGCTGCAATAAGAATGTCTTGTTGTCGCCTTTCACGTTTAAGTGTGTCAGTAACCTGAACTTAGTTCCGTGTAGTTTTTTGTGACTTGTTTTTTTGGTTTTTTGCTCATGGCTGCATCCTTTGGCCATTGTATGAAACAAAAAATATCATCGATTTTTCTTTTCACACTGCATAACATGGCTAAGTTCGTTGGTTCGGCGTTGGCGAACACCTGGTAAATGCTTTGCCGCCGGAGATCACATCTCACAAGGTGTGGGTTAGAGTGAATATTGTTTAATTAAGAATGATTTTCCAATATTTAAAATTAACTTCAAAATTTCCTGCCGTTAGAATTTGCACATCAATAGCAAAAATACAACTTTGTGTTTTCGCACAAAGTGACTGATGTCAAATTCTAACTAGTAAACAAAAAAGAGCGCCACTTTGCAACAACAAGCGATCACTTGTTTTTGGATATTCGTCCACATCACATCTTTTTCTTTGGATTTTCGTCCACCACCGTTCATATTCGTGAACATTATTAAGGTAAAATATTGTTTATCCGAACAATATTTAATAAAGGATTTAATTTATTTATTATTTGAAAAAACTAAAATTCTTTCGTTTTATTTTCTTTTGGTTTTATTTCTTTTATTGCCTCCGCAAACATTGGTCCATTCGAGCCGAATCGAATTGGTGTCCTCAACAACAACAAAGAAGAAGAAATAATTGGCATTTTTTGCATTTGTTTTCAAAGGCGCACTGACTCCGTCAGCATCACATCAACAAGAAAACATCAATCCATCAATTGCTAATATCTCATAATATTGTTTAAGGTGAGTACCGTCAATATTAGTGAGCATACGCGAGTGTTTTTCTTTGTTTACAAAAAGTTATATTCCATAAATTACTGACGTCCGTCTTACAACACCGTCACGCGTTGTTGTCATTGTTATTCTCTTTAAGAATAACTACACTGCATATTCTCATTTAACGAGAATACTGCAAAAAATAAAGAAAACAAAAAGTGCAGTGAACCAGTGATAGTTGTTCGTTTCATAATTTCGTTTAAAATAATATTCCTATTGTTGTTAGTGTTTTTATCCAAATTCCAACAGTCCAAAGTTTAAAAAGAATAGAGAAAAGAAGGAATAAAAACACTAACAAATTTCCTAGTCACCAACTGTTGAGTGGTTGTAACAACAACTATCACTGCTGGTCTGTTTATCGTTGAACGATCATTCACACATACACACGCACACTTATATCGTAATTTCGAGGGCCGGTTACTAAGTCAACATACGAAGACCGGTGAAAAAAGTTTGGTAAATTATAATAACAATTTTTTTTGAATTTTTTTCGCGATTTTTGGAAAAAAACTGAAACATTTCGAAAACTAATTTGTAAGGTCGACCTCCGGTGCACCCTGCATTTAACTAAAAATTCAGTTTTCATATTTTTTTATTTATTTACCTATTACGACATTCAATTTGAATAACAATTTTTTGTAATTAATATTTTTCTGGTAAATTTTGTTGTTGTTGGACCTTGAAGTGCATTTTACAGTCCATGCACCCTACATTCGGTCAACATTTTTGAATAATTTTAATGTTTCTTCATTTTCTTTAAAATATTTTTGGCAATTTATTTCAAAATTGTTGGGTTCCTCCGGAATAAAGTAATTAGTGTATTATTCGATACACTTAAAAAAAATTTAGTACACAGACAAAAAATTTGTGATTTTTTCATACACTGTGAAAAATACGGTTTATTATTTTTTGCAGATTTTTTGAGTTTTTATTGTATTTTTCGATACAATAAGACAGCAATTTGGTATTTTTTATAAAATCTCAACAATATTTCGAATTTTTTGAAAATATTTTCGTATTTTCTCATTGGTTTTATTCGAAACTTTTTGTTTGGAAGTTGAGATTTAGTATTCTAATATAGAATTTCGTGAAGTTTATGACTTTTTTCAAGTTTTATTCAAGTTTCCTCAATTTTTGATATTTTCTATAGTTTGAAGTTGAGAGTTTCATATATAATTTTCCTACAATGTCGCTTACTCCACTAGATTTCTTCATTCGAGCTGCTGATGCTCTAATCAAATTCGACGCTAATCTTACTTCTCTCCGAGATGAAGATTTTGACATTTACGCACTTGAAATTCAGGCTGCTGAAGTTAAAGAAATGTGGTCCAAGGCGAAAGAAATGTTTGATAAATGCCTTACTCATTTGCAAACTCGTGACGAGGGTGATGCAGATGACTACACATCAGCAGAAATGAAAAACCAGGCTGTTCTTAGAGCCTATATTCATAGCCTTGCCTTGATTAGAAGAAAGATAGATGAAATACGTCCTCAACCGAAGATATCTACTGTTCCTAATGTGTCAAATATGGCAAGTTCTCCTCGCCAGGGTGTAAATGATATTCTGTCTATTTCTCAAATTTCTTTTCCAGCTGAAGCAGCAGCTGACGTTTCTAGCATCATTAATGAAAATAGTTCGCATTCCATGAATTTACCTCCCTGTGACATCGATGTTTTCAATGGCGATTTTCTTTCGTGGCCAACTTTCCGGGACTTATTTTCCGCCGTATTTATTAATAATTATAGGTTAAGTGACATTGAAAAATTATGTCATTTACTAAAGAAAACAAGTGGTGAAGCTAGAGATATAGTTTCAAAGTTCCCATTGACCCATAAAAGTTTCAATTTAGCATGGAAGGCTCTTAAGGAAACCTATGATAATGTTCGAATACTTGTCAATAACCAATTAAAGTTGTTATTTGATAATCCGGTGATTGAAACAAGTTCAGGATGGCGATCAATGAAGTTTCTACGAGCGATTGCGATCCCATACTTGTATTTATTTGTATACAAAGGTTGCCTAAAATTACAGTCACGTTATGGGAACAAACGGTTAAAAATAAGTCGGCATTGTCATCTTGGAAAGATTTAGATTGCTTTCTTTCAGAGAGAATTCAGACACTTACGTGTCTAAAAGATATTCGTGGTATTGACTCCTCTACAAAGGTTGAAAAGAAGGTTCGGTCCCATTTCTCCAAATCGGTCCCTTCCAATCCAGGACGTACTTCTACGGGCAATTTCTGTGTGTT
>NW_026887650.1:0-8975 GCF_032173495.1 Musca vetustissima | reverse complement strand
TTCTTAAAAATACATTGTACATTTCTTCATTTTATTATATTCTTTTAGCTGTAGCATTATTGTAAAATTTCGTAATTGATTAAATTTTATAAATTATTAATAAAGAATTTTTTTATACGTTTGATTTTAATATTTTTGTTAAATGAAGATTTCAATGTGGAAATTCATTCCAGAGTGGGTAGGGCAACAGCCAATGGGACAGTTACCATATTCATTGGTAAATCTTGCGTCCTTCTATTCGTCTTCTCGTGTGTTGTTCATGATCTATATGTTTTGCAAGAATTGGATCATTCCCAAATTCGCTGACAATTGTTATCGAGTATAGTTCCTTTATGTTTAATATGTATTGCTCTTTATACATTTGCTTTATTGTATTTGTAATACGAGTATTGCCGAGTTGTTTATATAATGATTTAACTATTTGATCTTGGGATTCTTGCAGTATTCTGCAGCAACGCGCATTTCCCCAAGCTGTAATACCGTGTCGTAGTGTAGATTCTTCTAGAATGATATGTGTTCTTTTCATTGCTCATACATTCTGGTGCGCAGTTTCCCAGATGGTAGCAGCTTTACGTAGTTTTTTTTGTAAGTTTTCTATATGAATTTTCCACTTAAAATTGTGGTCCAGTTGTACACCTAAATATTGGTAATTCTCTACAATCTCCAAGTGCGTGGTACACTCACAATTATTCTCAGGAGTTGAATGAATACACTCATAATTATGGAATATTAGTGAAATGTTACTTTTTGACATATTTCGCGGCCTTATGTGCATAACTTTTGTCTTATTTGCGTTTATAACTAATCCGTTATCATGGCACCATTGCGTAATTATATTGAATTCTTTTTGCATTGTGTTTGTTGCTTTTTTTATATCCTTGTTGCAAACAATTATGGTGGTGTCGTCAGCATACGTAAAACATGTGCTGTGTTTTAAATGTTGCGTCATCTCATTTGTGTATATAAGATATAATATTGGTCCTAGTTTGGATCCTTGAGGTACTCCGTGCAGTGTAGGCATATATTTGCTATTTTCTTTATTTATTCTTACACTAGAAAATCTTTCTGTAAAATAAGATGGTTAAAATTGACAGCGAAATTATCGGCTATGTCTTTCATTGTTTCACCGTTGAAGCTCAGTTTAATATTTTCATCTATATTACTAACTTTCTTTCCGGTTATTTTATTAATTGTTTGCCAAGTTCCACGAATATTATATCGATTTTTTACGAACTCGGTATAAAAATGATCGTTTTTTGCTTTAATTATTAACTTATTCAGCTTATTATTATAATTTTTATAAATAGTTTCATTTGTTATATTTGATTTATTATGCGACCATTTTTTATATAATTTGTCTCTAATATTACACGATTTTAATAAATTATCGTTGAGCCATGGGTGTGGGTTTCGTTTTTTATACTTTGTTTTCATAATTTTAGAACTTTCATATATTTGTGTAAATGTTTCATTTATATTATTGTAGAGATCATTGGTGTTTTTGGATCTATTTATTATGTCTTCCCAATTTATGTTTGATATTTTATGGTTTACTTTGTAATTATTGATTTTATAATGTGTTTCGCATTTTACGTTTTGATTCATATGGGTGTTTGCTTCGTCTATACAGCTAATTAGAGCATGGTGATCGGATATATCTGTGGTTACTATGGCAGCATAAGCTTCTATCAACTTTCTATCCCATCTTATGAAAATGTGATCAATACATGTTTTTGTTATGGTATTTTCCACTTCTCTTGTAGCTTTGGAAATCATGCATCTCAAACCATATGACGATAGAGTGCTTAAATAATGAAGTGATATTGCAGTTTGTTTTATTGTATCAATATTTATATCGCCTAGTAGAACAATTTTGCTTTTGCTAGGGATTTTATTTAAGTATTCGTCTAATTCATTTATAAAATGTGATACACTTTTACTCGGTGGACGGTAGATAGCCAGAATCGTCACATTTGTACCATTAATTAGAGTCAAATCAGTTCTCATTATTTCAGCTGATTTCGCTTCAATATTTATGCTTTTGTATAGTATTGTATCTCTAATATAGATGGCGATTCCTCCCCCTCTCCCTTCTCTATTCAGGAATATCGAATTGAATCCATCGATTGAATAATAACAAATTTCTTCGTCATTTATGTTGGTTTCACACAAGATTATAAGGTGAATTTGGTTTATTATATTTGAGATTTTTGCGATGAAGGGTACAAAATTTTTACGTAATGATCTGATATTTAGATGGATCATTGACAAAGTGTAATTTAGTAAATTTAAATTAAGATCATTAAAATTGCTAATGGTTTCTTCCGTATAATTCATTTTAATTTTTTGTATTTTTTAAAGCTTATTTTATATTTCAGTTTTGATTATATATATTTTTCAGTTTGGATATTTCTAATTCATTTTTTTGTAAATATTGTTTTCAGATAATATAATTCAATTTTATTCGCGTATTATTATTTTTTCAAAGTGTTTATTTTACTTGTTTAATTTCTTGATTTGGACCTTGTTAGATTTTTTATTTAATTTTTTTAATGTTTTATAAATGTTTCTGAATATATGGGTTAATTTGTAGATGTTATGCTATCCAAATCAGAAGAATTAAGTATTAAAAAGAATGGGGAATTTTCAATTTTTCGGGCATAAATACACCCGTTTCTGACCCATACAAACTTCCATCCGCATTCTCTAGCTTTTGTTTTGGTTTGCCAGAGCAAACGACGATTATGCGGAGTGAGCTCATCATTTAGATATATTATGTTAGTTTCAGTTTCTCTAGTTTCACCAATCTCATTCGGGTCTCTGTTATTTATTTGCAATGAGTGTCTCTTAATTTTACTCATTAACTCTCTTTTTTTACTGAGAGTTGAGAACTCTACGATTATTTTTTTCTTTTTTTGTATTTTATATGCTCTGTCGATGTCATTGTTATTGATTTGAACACCAGTTTCTGCACTTATCTTGCTTATTACATCATACACATCAATGTTCATATTGGATATGTTGCTGATCTCAACGTTTCTGTCAATAACCTTTTGCGAGAGTCTTTCAATGTTTTGGTTTAGCTTTGCAATCTGTTCGCTCTTTTCTGTGTCTCTTTTTTGCAGCTCGAGAATTTGCGTTGTTATTGTCGCTATGTTTTTGTTCATTTCCATTGTGTGTTGTTCTAATCTAGAAGCGTTTAAATGCCTTAAAATGCCTTTTTAGACCACAGAAAATTAAAATGCGTTTTCTAGGCGTTAGAAGCGTTTAAAGGCCTTAAAATGCCTTTTTAGACCACAGAAAATTAAAATGCGTTTTCTAGGCGTTAGAAGCGTTTAAAGGCCTTAAAATGCCTTTTTAGACCACAGAAAATTAAAATGCGTTTTCTAGGCGTTAGAAGCGTTTAAAGGCCTTAAAATGCCTTTTTAGACCACAGAAAATTAAAATGCGTTTTCTAGGCGTTAGAAGCGTTTAAAGGCCTTAAAATGCCTTTTTAGACCACAGAAAATTAAAATGCGTTTTCTAGGCGTTAGAAGCGTTTAAAGGCCTTAAAATGCCTTTTTAGACCACAGAAAATTAAAATGCGTTTTCTAGGCGTTAGAAGCGTTTAAAGGCCTTAAAATGCCTTTTTAGACCACAGAAAATTAAAATGCGTTTTCTAGGCGTTAGAAGCGTTTAAAGGCCTTAAAATGCCTTTTTAGACCACAGAAAATTAAAATGCGTTTTCTAGGCGTTAGAAGCGTTTAAAGGCCTTAAAATGCCTTTTTAGACCACAGAAAATTAAAATGCGTTTTCTAGGCGTTAGAAGCGTTTAAAGGCCTTAAAATGCCTTTTTAGACCACAGAAAATTAAAATGCGTTTTCTAGGCGTTAGAAGCGTTTAAATGCCTTAAAATGCCTTTTTAGACCACAGAAAATTAAAATGCGTTTTCTAGGCGTTAGAAGCGTTTAAAGGCCTTAAAATGCCTTTTTAGACCACAGAAAATTAAAATGCGTTTTCTAGGCGTTAGAAGCGTTTAAAGGCCTTAAAATGCCTTTTTAGACCACAGAAAATTAAAATGCGTTTTCTAGGCGTTAGAAGCGTTTAAAGGCCTTAAAATGCCTTTTTAGACCACAGAAAATTAAAATGCGTTTTCTAGGCGTTAGAAGCGTTTAAATGCCTTTTTAGACCACAGAAGCGTTTAAAGGCCTTAAAATGCCTTTTTAGACCACAGAAAATTAAAATGCGTTTTCTAGGCGTTAGAAGCGTTTAAAGGCCTTAAAATGCCTTTTTAGACCACAGAAAATTAAAATGCGTTTTCTAGGCGTTAGAAGCGTTTAAAGGCCTTAAAATGCCTTTTTAGACCACAGAAAATTAAAATGCGTTTTCTAGGCGTTAGAAGCGTTTAAAGGCCTTAAAATGCCTTTTTAGACCACAGAAAATTAAAATGCGTTTTTTAGGCGTTAGAAGCGTTTAAAGGCCTTAAAATGCCTTTTTAGACCACAGAAAATTAAAATGCGTTTTCTAGGCGTTAGAAGCGTTTAAAGGCCTTAAAATGCCTTTTTAGACCACAGAAAATTAAAATGCGTTTTCTAGGCGTTAGAAGCGTTTAAAGGCCTTAAAATGCCTTTTTAGACCACAGAAAATTAAAATGCGTTTTCTAGGCGTTAAAATGCGTTTAAAGGCCTTAAAATGCCTTTTTAGACGTTAAAATGCGTTTTAAAGGCCTTAAAATGCCTTTTTAGACCACAGAAAATTAAAATGCGTTTTCTAGGCGTTAGAAGCGTTTAAAGGCCTTAAAATGCCTTTTTAGACCACAGAAAATTAAAATGCGTTTTCTAGGCGTTAGAAGCGTTTAAAGGCCTTAAAATGCCTTTTTAGACCACAGAAAATTAAAATGCGTTTACTAGGCGTTAGAAGCGTTTAAAGGCCTTAAAAAGTCTTTTTAGACCACAGAAAATTAAAATGCGTTTTCTAGGCGTTAGAAGCGTTTAAAGGCCTTAAAATGCCTTTTTAGATCACAGAAAATTAAAATGCGTTTTAAAGGCCTTAAAATGCCTTTTTAGACCACAGAAAATTAAAATGCGTTTTCTAGGCGTTAGAAGCGTTTAAAGGCCTTAAAATGCTTTTTTAGACCACAGAAAATTAAAATGCGTTTTCTAGGCGTTAGAAGCGTTTAAAGGCCTTAAAATGCCTTTTTAGACCACAGAAAATTAAAATGCGTTTTCTAGGCGTTAGAGAAGCGTTTAAATGCCTTAAAATGCCTTTTTAGACCACAGAAAATTAAAATGCGTTTTCTAGGCGTTAGAAGCGTTTAAAGGCCTTAAAACGTCTTTTTA
The DNA here is from genome assembly GCF_032173495.1 of Musca vetustissima. NCBI lineage: Eukaryota > Metazoa > Arthropoda > Insecta > Diptera > Muscidae > Musca > Musca vetustissima. The sequence continues at coordinate 3,657 of NW_026887650.1, read as the reverse complement.
GACCACAGAAAATTAAAATGCGTTTTTTAGGCGTTAGAAGCGTTTAAAGGCCTTAAAATGCCTTTTTAGACCACAGAAAATTAAAATGCGTTTTCTAGGCGTTAGAAGCGTTTAAAGGCCTTAAAATGCCTTTTTAGACCACAGAAAATTAAAATGCGTTTTCTAGGCGTTAGAAGCGTTTAAAGGCCTTAAAATGCCTTTTTAGACCACAGAAAATTAAAATGCGTTTTCTAGGCGTTTTAAAGGCCTTAAAATGCCTTTTTAGACCACAGAAAATTAAAATGCGTTTTCTAGGCGTTAGAAGCGTTTAAGGCCTTAAAATGCCTTTTTAGACCACAGAAAATTAAAATGCGTTTTCTAGGCGTTAGAAGCGTTTAAAGGCCTTAAAATGCCTTTTTAGACCACAGAAAATTAAAATGCGTTTTCTAGGCGTTAGAAGTGTTTAAAGGCTAAGGCCTTAAAATGCCTTTTTAAGCGTTTTCTAAAGGCCTTAAAATGCCTTTTTAGACCACAGAAAATTAAAATGCGTTTTCTAGGCGTTAGAAGCGTTTAAAGGCCTTAAAATGCCTTTTTAGACCACAGAAAATTAAAATGCGTTTTCTAGGCGTTAGAAGCGTTTAAAGGCCTTAAAATGCCTTTTTAGACCACAGAAAATTAAAATGCGTTTTCTAGGCGTTAGAAGCGTTTAAAGGCCTTAAAATGCCTTTTTAGACCACAGAAAATTAAAATGCGTTTTCTAGGCGTTAGAAGCGTTTAAATGCCTTAAAATGCCTTTTTAGACCACAGAAAATTAAAATGCGTTTTCTAGGCGTTAGAAGCGTTTAAATGCCTTAAAATGCCTTTTTAGACCACAGAAAATTAAAATGCGTTTTCTAGGCGTTAGAAGCGTTTAAAGGCCTTAAAATGCCTTTTTAGACCACAGAAAATTAAAATGCGTTTTCTAGGCGTTAGAAGCGTTTAAAGGCCTTAAAATGCCTTTTTAGACCACAGAAAATTAAAATGCGTTTTCTAGGCGTTAGAAGCGTTTAAAGGCCTTAAAATGCCTTTTTAGACCACAGAAAATTAAAATGCGTTTTCTAGGCGTTAGAAGCGTTTAAAGGCCTTAAAATGCCTTTTTAGACCACAGAAAATTAAAATGCGTTTTCTAGGCGTTAGAAGCGTTTAAAGGCCTTAAAATGCCTTTTTAGACCACAGAAAATTAAAATGCGTTTTCTAGGCGTTAGAAGCGTTTAAAGGCCTTAAAATGCCTTTTTAGACCACAGAAAATTAAAATGCGTTTTCTAGGCGGTAGAAGCGTTTAAAGGCCTTAAAATGCCTTTTTAGACCACAGAAAATTAAAATGCGTTTTCTAGGCGTTAGAAGCGTTTAAAGGCCTTAAAATGCCTTTTTAGACCACAGAAAATTAAAATGCGTTTTCTAGGCGTTAGAAGCGTTTAAAGGCCTTAAAATGCCTTTTTAGACCACAGAAAATTAAAATGCGTTTTCTAGGCGTTAGAAGCGTTTAAAGGCCTTAAAATGCCTTTTTAGACCACAGAAAATTAAAATGCGTTTTCTAGGCGTTAGAAGCGTTTAAAGGCCTTAAAATGCCTTTTTAGACCACAGAAAATTAAAATGCGTTTTCTAGGCGTTAGAAGCGTTTAAAGGCCTTAAAATGCCTTTTTAGACCACAGAAAATTAAAATGCGTTTTCTAGGCGTTAGAAGCGTTTAAAGGCCTTAAAATGCCTTTTTAGACCACAGAAAATTAAAATGCGTTTTCTAGACCACAGAAAATTAAAATGCGTTTTCTAGGCGTTAGAAGCGTTTAAAGGCCTTAAAATGCCTTTTTAGACCACAGAAAATTAAAATGCGTTTTCTAGGCGTTAGAAGCGTTTAAAGGCCTTAAAATGCCTTTTTAGACCACAGAAAATTAAAATGCGTTTTCTAGGCGTTAGAAGCGTTTAAAGGCCTTAAAATGCCTTTTTAGACCACAGAAAATTAAAATGCGTTTTCTAGGCGTTAGAAGCGTTTAAAGGCCTTAAAATGCCTTTTTAGACCACAGAAAATTAAAATGCGTTTTCTAGGCGTTAGAAGCGTTTAAAGGCCTTAAAATGCCTTTTTAGACCACAGAAAATTAAAATGCGTTTTCTAGGCGTTAGAAGCGTTTAAAGGCCTTAAAATGCCTTTTTAGACCACAGAAAATTAAAATGCGTTTTCTAGGCGTTAGAAGCGTTTAAAGGCCTTAAAATGCCTTTTTAGACCACAGAAAATTAAAATGCGTTTTCTAGGCGTTAGAAGCGTTTAAAGGCCTTAAAATGCCTTTTTAGACCACAGAAAATTAAAATGCGTTTTCTAGGCGTTAGAAGCGTTTAAAGGCCTTAAAATGCCTTTTTAGACCACAGAAAATTAAAATGCGTTTTCTAGGCGTTAGAAGCGTTTAAAGGCCTTAAAATGCCTTTTTAGACCACAGAAAATTAAAATGCGTTTTCTAGGCGTTAGAAGCGTTTAAAGGCCTTAAAATGCCTTTTTAGACCACAGAAAATTAAAATGCGTTTTCTAGGCGTTAGAAGCGTTTAAAGGCCTTAAAATGCCTTTTTAGACCACAGAAAATTAAAATGCGTTTTCTAGGCGTTAGAAGCGTTTAAAGGCCTTAAAATGCCTTTTTAGACCACAGAAAATTAAAATGCGTTTTCTAGGCGTTAGAAGCGTTTAAAGGCCTTAAAATGCCTTTTTAGACCACAGAAAATTAAAATGCGTTTTCTAGGCGTTAGAAGCGTTTAAAGGCCTTAAAATGCCTTTTTAGACCACAGAAGCGTTTAAATGCCTTAAAATGCCTTTTTAGACCACAGAAAATTAAAATGCGTTTTCTAGGCGTTAGAAGCGTTTAAATGCCTTAAAATGCCTTTTTAGACCACAGAAAATTAAAATGCGTTTTCTAGGCGTTAGAAGCGTTTAAATGCGTTTAAGTTTAGGTTTTAATTCAATTTTAAATTAGCACAATTTTAGTACAATTTTAGGTATAATTTTAAATTTCTTAGCATAGGATATTTATGTATTACTTTAATTCGTTGTGGGCTCGGTTTTAACTTAGGCACTTGTTGGGCAGGGGTTGCAATTGTTGATTTTGTGTTTTTGTGTTTCACTGTTTGTGCGTGACGTACGTTGTAAATTTTATGTGTGTTTTGTATTTTCACCGCTTTGTTGTTTGGGGTCACTGTAACTTGTGCTTTTGGTGTGTTGTGTCTGTAAAAGATTTAACTGTTTAGTTTTTAAATTACACAATTTTTTTCCACTTGGTACGGGGGGAACACTTTTATTTGCGCGCACTTCGATTACCGATACGAAACTAAATTTTTCCAAATTTGCATTGTCACAGCAAACCAGTTTGAGCTGTAACAATGCCTATTTACTGGAATCCAGCATTGGAATTTACCGGTGGCTAGATAAACATATGTGTATTGGTGTGCGAAAATTGCATTGTTTATGTATGTAATTTTACAATGCCGCACATGTTTATATAGCCGCCGGCAAAAAGATGACCACCAGCTTTGGTCTTTTTGCGACCGTATTCCAATGCCGGATGTAAAAAATTTGTCCGCCGATAAAAATTCGGACGACAGCTGTGTGCTGTTTCTTTTTGTTATGTTTCTAAACATTTCTGGGCCCCGCGTACCAAGTGT